>NC_054477.1:8191392-8281392 GCF_017639515.1 Carcharodon carcharias | reverse complement strand
GAGACACACGCACGCAGAGAGAGACACACGCACGCAGAGAGAGACACACGCACACAGAGAGAGAGACACACGCAGAGAGAGACACACACGCAGAGAGAGACACACACGCAGAGAGAGACACACAGGCAGAGAGAGACACACGCACACAGAGCGAGACACTCACGCAGATAGAGACACTCACGCAGATAGAGACACACATGCAGAGAGAGACACACACGCAGAGAGAGACACACACGCAGAGAGAGACACACACACACAGAGAGACACACACACACAGAGAGACACACACACGCAGAGAGACAAACACACAGAGAGAGACACACACACACAGAGAGACAAACACTCAGAGAGAGAGACACACACGCAAAGAGAGACACACACACAGAGAGAGACACACACACGCAGAGAGAGACACACACACGCAGAGAGAGACACACACACGCAGAGAGAGACACACACATACAGAGAGAGACACACACGCAGAGAGAGAGACACACGCAGAGAGAGACACACACACGCAGAGAGAGACACACACACGCAGAGAGAGACACACACGCAGAGAGAGAGACACACGCAGAGAGAGGGACACACGCAAGAGAGGGACACACGCAGAGAGGGACACACGCAGAGAGGGACACACGCAGAGAGAGGGACACACACACACAGAGAAACACTTGTAGACAGAGAGAGACACAAGCACGCAGAGAGAGACACACACACGCAGAGAGAGACACACACACGCAGAGAGAGACACACGCACGCAGAGAGAGACACACGCACGCAGAGAGAGACACACGCACGCAGAGAGAGACACACACACGCAGAGAGAGACACACGCAGAGAGAGACACACGCAGAGAGAGACACACACACGCAGAGAGAGACACACACACGCAGAGAGAGACACACACATACAGAGAGAGACACACACATACAGAGAGAGACACACACGCAGAGAGAGACACATGCACGCAGAGAGAGACACACACACACACAGAGAGAGACACACACACACACAGAGAGAGACACACACGCAGAGAGGCACACACGCACGCAGAGAGAGACACACGCAGGCAGAGAGAGACACACGCATGCAAAACGAGACACACGCACACAAAGAGAGACACACACACGCAGAGATAGACACACACACGCAGAGAGAGACACACACACGCAGAAGAGACACACACACGCAGAGAGAGACACACACACGCAGAGAGAGACACACACGCAGAGAGAGACACACGCAGAGAGAGACACACGCAGAGAGAGACACACGCAGAGAGAGACACACGCAGAGAGAGACACACACGCAGAGAGAGACACATGCACGCAGAGAGAGACACACACACAGAGAGAGACACACACACAGAGAGAGACACACACACAGAGAGAGACACACACAGATAGAGACACACACAGATAGAGAGACACACACGCACGCAGAGAGAGACACACGCACGCAGAGAGAGACACACGCACGCAGAGAGAGACACACACACGCAGAGAGAGACACACGCACGCAGAGAGAGACACACGCACGCAGAGAGAGACACACGCACGCAGAGAGAGACACACGCACACAGAGAGAGAGACACACGCAGAGAGAGACACACACGCAGAGAGAGACACACAGGCAGAGAGAGACACACAGGCAGAGAGAGACACACGCACACAGAGAGAGACACTCACGCAGATAGAGACACTCACGCAGATAGAGACACACATGCAGAGAGAGACACACACGCAGAGAGAGACACACACACACAGAGAGACACACACACACAGAGAGACACACACACGCAGAGAGACAAACACACAGAGAGAGACACACACACACAGAGAGACAAACACTCAGAGAGAGAGACACACGCAGAGAGAGGGACACACGCAAGAGAGGGACACACGCAGAGAGGGACACACGCAGAGAGAGGGACACACACACACAGAGAAACACTTGTAGACAGAGAGAGACACAAGCACGCAGAGAGAGACACACACACGCAGAGAGAGACACACACACGCAGAGAGAGACACACACACGCAGAGAGAGACACACGCACGCAGAGAGAGACACACACACGCAGAGAGAGACACACGCAGAGAGAGACACACGCAGAGAGAGACACACACACGCAGAGAGAGACACACACACGCAGAGAGAGACACACACACGCAGAGAGAGACACACACGCAGAGAGAGACACACACATACAGAGAGAGACACACACATACAGAGAGAGAGACACACACAGAGAGAGAGACACACGCAGAGAGGGGGACACACACACACAGAGAAACACTTGCAGACAGAGAGAGACACACGCACGCAGAGAGAGACACACGCACGCAGAGAGAGACACACGCACGCAGAGAGAGACACACGCACGCAGAGAGAGACACACGCAGATAGACACACACGCACGCAGAGAGAGACACACGCACGCAGAGAGAGACACACACATACAGAGAGAGACACACACGCAGAGAGAGAGACACACGCAGAGAGAGGGACACACACACCCAGAGAAACACTTGCAGACAGAGAGAGACACAAGCACGCAGAGAGAGACACACACACGCAGAGAGAGACACATGCACGCAGAGACACACGCACGCAGAGAGAGACACACGCACGCAGAGCGACAACACGCAGATAGAGAGACACACACGCACGCAGAGAGAGACATACGCACGCAGAGAGAGACACACGCACGCAGAGAGAGACACACGCATGCAGAGAGAGACACACGCACGCAGAGAGAGACACACGCACGCAGAGAGAGACACACGCACGCAGAGAGAGACACACGCACGCAGAGAGAGACACACACATACAGAGAGAGACACACACGCAGAGAGAGAGACACACGCAGAGAGAGGGACACACGCAGAGAGAGGGACACACGCAGAGAGAGGGACACACACACCCAGAGAAACACTTGCAGACAGAGAGAGACACAAGCACGCAGAGAGAGACACACACACGCAGAGAGAGACACATGCACGCAGAGACACACGCACGCAGAGAGAGACACACGCACGCAGAAGAGACAACACGCAGATAGAGAGACACACACACACGCAGAGAGAGACACACACACGCAGAGAGATACACACACGCAGAGAGAGACACACGCAGAGAGAGACACACACGCAGAAAGAGACACATGCACGCAGAGAGAGACAAATGCACGCAGAGAGAGACACATGCACGCAGAGAGAGACACACACACAGAGAGAGACACACGCACGCAGAGAGAGACACACACAGATAGAGAGACACACGCACGCAGAGAGAGACACACGCATGCAGAGAGAGACACACACACGCAGAGACACACACACGCAGAGAGAGACACACGCACGCAGAGAGAGACACACGCACGCAAAGAGAGACACGCACGCAGAGAGAGACACACACGCAGAGAGAGACACACATGCAGAGAGAGACACACACGCAGAGAGAGACACACAGGCAGAGAGAGACACACGCACACAGAGAGAGACACTTACGCAGATAGAGACACTCATGCAGATAGAGACACACACGCAGAGAGAGACACACACGCAGAGAGAGACACACACGCAGAGAGAGACACAAACACACAGAGAGACACACACACGCAGAGAGACACACACACGCAGAGAGACACACACACGCAGAGAGACACACACACAGAGAGAGACACACACATACAGAGAGAGACACACACGCAGAGAGAGAGACACACGCAGAGAGAGGGACACACGCAGAGAGAGGGACACACACACCCAGAGAAACACTTGCAGACAGAGAGAGACACAAGCACGCAGAGAGAGACACACACACGCAGAGAGAGACACATGCACGCAGAGACACACGCACGCAGAGAGAGACACACGCACGCAGAAGAGACAACACGCAGATAGAGAGACACACACACACGCAGAGAGAGACACACACACGCAGAGAGATACACACACGCAGAGAGAGACACACGCAGAGAGAGACACACACGCAGAAAGAGACACATGCACGCAGAGAGAGACACATGCACGCAGAGAGAGACACATGCACGCAGAGAGAGACACACACACAGAGAGAGACACACGCACGCAGAGAGAGACACACACAGATAGAGAGACACACGCACGCAGAGAGAGACACACGCATGCAGAGAGAGACACACACACGCAGAGACACACACACGCAGAGAGAGACACACGCACGCAGAGAGAGACACACGCACGCAAAGAGAGACACGCACGCAGAGAGAGACACACACGCAGAGAGAGACACACATGCAGAGAGAGACACACACGCAGAGAGAGACACACAGGCAGAGAGAGACACACGCACACAGAGAGAGACACTTACGCAGATAGAGACACTCATGCAGATAGAGACACACACGCAGAGAGAGACACACACGCAGAGAGAGACACAAACACACAGAGAGACACACACACGCAGAGAGACACACACACGCAGAGAGACACACACACGCAGAGAGACACACACACAGAGAGAGACACACACACAGAGAGAGACAAACACTCAGAGAGAGAGACACACACGCAGAGAGAGACACACACGCAGAGAGAGACACACACACGCAGAGAGAGACACACACATACAGAGAGAGACACACACGCAGAGAGAGAGACACACGCAGAGAGAGACACACACACGCAGAGAGAGACACACACACGCAGAGAGAGACACACACATACAGAGAGAGACACACACGCAGAGAGAGAGACACACACACGCAGAGAGAGACACACACATACAGAGAGAGACACACACGCAGAGAGAGAGACACACACGCAGAGAGAGAGACACACGCAGAGAGAGGGACACACGCAGAGAGAGGGACACACGCAGAGAGAGGGACACACGCAGAGAGAGGGACACACACACACAGAGAAACACTTGCAGACAGAGAGAGACACAAGCACGCAGAGAGAGACACACACACGCAGAGAGAGACACACGCACGCAGAGAGAGACACACGCACGCAGAGAGAGAGACACACGCAGAGAGAGACACACGCAGAGAGAGACACACGCAGAGAGAGACACACACACGCAGAGAGACACACACGCACGCAGAGAGAGACACACGCACGCAGAGAGAGACACACGCAGATAGAGACACACACGCAGAGAGAGACACACACGCAGAGAGAGACACACACGCAGAGAGAGACACACACGCAGAGAGAGACACACACACGCAGAGAGAGACACACACACAGAGAGAGACACACACACGCAGAGAGAGACACACACACGCAGAGAGAGACACACACACAGAGAGAGACACACACGCAGAGAGAGACACACACACAGAGAGAGACACACACGCAGAGAGAGACACACACACAGAGAGAGACACGCACACACAGAGAGAGAGAGACACACACACACAGACAGAGACACACACATGCAGAGAGAGAGACACACACGCAGAGAGAGACACACACACAGAGAGAGACACACACACAGAGAGAGACACTTGCAGACAGAGAGAGACACACACACGCAGAGAGAGACACACACGCAGAGAGAGACACACACGCAGAGAGAGAGACACACGCAGAGAGAGGGACACACGCAGAGAGAGTCACACACACACAGAGAAGAACACACGCAGAGAGAGACACACGCACGCAGAGAGAGACACACGCAGGCAGAGAGAGACACACATACGCAGAGAGAGACACACGCAGAGAGAGACACACGCAGAGAGAGACACACGCAGAGAGAGACACACACGCAGAGAGACACACACGCAGAGAGACACACACGCAGAGAGACACACACACACAGAGAGAGACACATACACAGAGAGAGAGAGACACACACAAGCAGAGAGAGACACACACACGCAGAGAGAGACACACGCAGAGAGAGACACACACGCAGAGAGAGACACATGCACGCAGAGAGAGACACATGCACGCAGAGAGAGACACATGCACGCAGAGAGAGACACACACACACAGAGAGAGACACACACACAGAGAGAGACACACACACAGAGAGAGACACACACAGATAGAGAGGCACACACGCACGCAGAGAGAGACACACGCACGCAGAGAGAGACACACACACGCAGAGAGAGACACACGCACGCAGAGAGAGACACACGCACACAGAGAGAGACACACGCACACAGAGAGAGACACACGCACACAGAGATGGAGACACACGCAGAGAGAGACACACGCAGAGAGAGACACACACGCAGAGAGAGACACACAGGCAGAGAGAGACACACAGGCAGAGAGAGACACACGCACACAGAGAGAGACACTCACGCAGATAGAGACACTCACGCAGATAGAGACACACATGCAGAGAGAGACACACACGCAGAGAGAGACACACACGCAGAGAGAGACACACACACACAGAGAGACACACACACACAGAGAGACACACACACGCAGAGAGACAAACACACAGAGAGAGACACACACACACAGAGAGACAAACACTCAGAGAGAGAGACACACGCAGAGAGAGGGACACACGCAAGAGAGGGACACACGCAGAGAGGGACACACGCAGAGAGAGGGACACACACACACAGAGAAACACTTGTAGACAGAGAGAGACACAAGCACGCAGAGAGAGACACACACACGCAGAGAGAGACACACACACGCAGAGAGAGACACACACACGCAGAGAGAGACACACGCACGCAGAGAGAGACACACACACGCAGAGAGAGACACACGCAGAGAGAGACACACACACGCAGAGAGAGACACACACACGCAGAGAGAGACACACACGCAGAGAGAGACACACACATACAGAGAGAGACACACACATACAGAGAGAGAGACACACACAGAGAGAGAGACACACGCAGAGAGGGGGACACACACACACAGAGAAACACTTGCAGACAGAGAGAGACACACACACGCAGAGAGAGACACACGCACGCAGAGAGAGACACACGCACGCAGAGAGAGACACACGCACGCAGAGAGAGACACACGCACGCAGAGAGAGACACACGCAGATAGACACACACGCACGCAGAGAGAGACACACGCACGCAGAGAGAGACACACACATACAGAGAGAGACACACACGCAGAGAGAGAGACACACGCAGAGAGAGGGACACACACACCCAGAGAAACACTTGCAGACAGAGAGAGACACAAGCACGCAGAGAGAGACACACACACGCAGAGAGAGACACATGCACGCAGAGACACACGCACGCAGAGAGAGACACACGCACGCAGAGCGACAACACGCAGATAGAGAGACACACACGCACGCAGAGAGAGACATACGCACGCAGAGAGAGACACACGCACGCAGAGAGAGACACACGCACGCAGAGAGAGACACACGCACGCAGAGAGAGACACACGCACGCAGAGAGAGACACACGCACGCAGAGAGAGACACACGCACGCAGAGAGAGACACACGCACGCAGAGAGAGACACACACATACAGAGAGAGACACACACGCAGAGAGAGAGACACACGCAGAGAGAGGGACACACGCAGAGAGAGGGACACACGCAGAGAGAGGGACACACACACCCAGAGAAACACTTGCAGACAGAGAGAGACACAAGCACGCAGAGAGAGACACACACACGCAGAGAGAGACACATGCACGCAGAGACACACGCACGCAGAGAGAGACACACGCACGCAGAAGAGACAACACGCAGATAGAGAGACACACACACACGCAGAGAGAGACACACACACGCAGAGAGATACACACACGCAGAGAGAGACACACGCAGAGAGAGACACACACGCAGAAAGAGACACATGCACGCAGAGAGAGACAAATGCACGCAGAGAGAGACACATGCACGCAGAGAGAGACACACACACAGAGAGAGACACACGCACGCAGAGAGAGACACACACAGATAGAGAGACACACGCACGCAGAGAGAGACACACGCATGCAGAGAGAGACACACACACGCAGAGACACACACACGCAGAGAGAGACACACGCACGCAGAGAGAGACACACGCACGCAAAGAGAGACACGCACGCAGAGAGAGACACACACGCAGAGAGAGACACACATGCAGAGAGAGACACACACGCAGAGAGAGACACACAGGCAGAGAGAGACACACGCACACAGAGAGAGACACTTACGCAGATAGAGACACTCATGCAGATAGAGACACACACGCAGAGAGAGACACACACGCAGAGAGAGACACACACGCAGAGAGAGACACAAACACACAGAGAGACACACACACGCAGAGAGACACACACACGCAGAGAGACACACACACGCAGAGAGACACACACACAGAGAGAGACACACACATACAGAGAGAGACACACACGCAGAGAGAGAGACACACGCAGAGAGAGGGACACACGCAGAGAGAGGGACACACACACCCAGAGAAACACTTGCAGACAGAGAGAGACACAAGCACGCAGAGAGAGACACACACACGCAGAGAGAGACACATGCACGCAGAGACACACGCACGCAGAGAGAGACACACGCACGCAGAAGAGACAACACGCAGATAGAGAGACACACACACACGCAGAGAGAGACACACACACGCAGAGAGATACACACACGCAGAGAGAGACACACGCAGAGAGAGACACACACGCAGAAAGAGACACATGCACGCAGAGAGAGACACATGCACGCAGAGAGAGACACATGCACGCAGAGAGAGACACACACACAGAGAGAGACACACGCACGCAGAGAGAGACACACACAGATAGAGAGACACACGCACGCAGAGAGAGACACACGCATGCAGAGAGAGACACACACACGCAGAGACACACACACGCAGAGAGAGACACACGCACGCAGAGAGAGACACACGCACGCAAAGAGAGACACGCACGCAGAGAGAGACACACACGCAGAGAGAGACACACATGCAGAGAGAGACACACACGCAGAGAGAGACACACAGGCAGAGAGAGACACACGCACACAGAGAGAGACACTTACGCAGATAGAGACACTCATGCAGATAGAGACACACACGCAGAGAGAGACACACACGCAGAGAGAGACACAAACACACAGAGAGACACACACACGCAGAGAGACACACACACGCAGAGAGACACACACACGCAGAGAGACACACACACAGAGAGAGACACACACACAGAGAGAGACAAACACTCAGAGAGAGAGACACACACGCAGAGAGAGACACACACGCAGAGAGAGACACACACACGCAGAGAGAGACACACACATACAGAGAGAGACACACACGCAGAGAGAGAGACACACGCAGAGAGAGACACACACACGCAGAGAGAGACACACACACGCAGAGAGAGACACACACATACAGAGAGAGACACACACGCAGAGAGAGAGACACACACACGCAGAGAGAGACACACACATACAGAGAGAGACACACACGCAGAGAGAGAGACACACACGCAGAGAGAGAGACACACGCAGAGAGAGGGACACACGCAGAGAGAGGGACACACGCAGAGAGAGGGACACACGCAGAGAGAGGGACACACGCAGAGAGAGGGACACACACACACAGAGAAACACTTGCAGACAGAGAGAGACACAAGCACGCAGAGAGAGACACACACACGCAGAGAGAGACACACGCACGCAGAGAGAGACACACGCACGCAGAGAGAGAGACACACGCAGAGAGAGACACACGCAGAGAGAGACACACGCAGAGAGAGACACACACACGCAGAGAGACACACACGCACGCAGAGAGAGACACACGCACGCAGAGAGAGACACACGCAGATAGAGACACACACGCAGAGAGAGACACACAGGCAGAGAGAGACACACACGCAGAGAGAGACACACACGCAGAGAGAGACACACACACGCAGAGAGAGACACACACACAGAGAGAGACACACACACGCAGAGAGAGACACACACACGCAGAGAGAGACACACACACAGAGAGAGACACACACGCAGAGAGAGACACACACACAGAGAGAGACACACACGCAGAGAGAGACACACACACAGAGAGAGACACGCACACACAGAGAGAGAGAGACACACACACACAGACAGAGACACACACATGCAGAGAGAGAGACACACACGCAGAGAGAGACACACACACAGAGAGAGACACACACACAGAGAGAGACACTTGCAGACAGAGAGAGACACACACACGCAGAGAGAGACACACACGCAGAGAGAGACACACACGCAGAGAGAGACACACACGCAGAGAGAGAGACACACGCAGAGAGAGGGACACACGCAGAGAGAGTCACACACACACAGAGAAGAACACACGCAGAGAGAGACACACGCACGCAGAGAGAGACACACGCAGGCAGAGAGAGACACACATACGCAGAGAGAGACACACGCAGAGAGAGACACACGCAGAGAGAGACACACGCAGAGAGAGACACACACGCAGAGAGACACACACGCAGAGAGACACACACGCAGAGAGACACACACGCAGAGAGACACACACACACAGAGAGAGACACATACACAGAGAGAGAGAGACACACACAAGCAGAGAGAGACACACACACGCAGAGAGAGACACACGCAGAGAGAGACACACACGCAGAGAGAGACACATGCACGCAGAGAGAGACACATGCACGCAGAGAGAGACACACACACACAGAGAGAGACACACACACAGAGAGAGACACACACACAGAGAGAGACACACTCAGATAGAGAGACACACACGCACGCAGAGAGAGACACACGCACGCAGAGAGAGACACACGCACGCAGAGAGAGACACACACACGCAGAGAGAGACACACACACACAGAGAGAGACACACGCACGCAGAGAGAGACACACGCACGCAGAGAGAGACACACGCACACAGAGAGAGAGACACACGCAGAGAGAGACACACACGCAGAGAGAGACACACAGGCAGAGAGAGACACACAGGCAGAGAGAGACACACGCACACAGAGCGAGACACTCACGCAGATAGAGACACTCACGCAGATAGAGACACACATGCAGAGAGAGACACACACGCAGAGAGAGACACACACGCAGAGAGAGACACACACACACAGAGAGACACACACACACAGAGAGACACACACACGCAGAGAGACAAACACACAGAGAGAGACACACACACACAGAGAGACAAACACTCAGAGAGAGAGACACACACGCAAAGAGAGACACACACACAGAGAGAGACACACACACGCAGAGAGAGACACACACACGCAGAGAGAGACACACACACGCAGAGAGAGACACACACATACAGAGAGAGACACACACGCAGAGAGAGAGACACACGCAGAGAGAGACACACACACGCAGAGAGAGACACACACACGCAGAGAGAGACACACACATACAGAGAGAGACACACACGCAGAGAGAGAGACACACGCAGAGAGAGGGACACACGCAAGAGAGGGACACACGCAGAGAGGGACACACGCAGAGAGGGACACACGCAGAGAGAGGGACACACACACACAGAGAAACACTTGTAGACAGAGAGAGACACAAGCACGCAGAGAGAGACACACACACGCAGAGAGAGACACACACACGCAGAGAGAGACACACGCACGCAGAGAGAGACACACGCACGCAGAGAGAGACACACACACGCAGAGAGAGACACACGCAGAGAGAGACACACGCAGAGAGAGACACACACACGCAGAGAGAGACACACACACGCAGAGAGAGACACACACATACAGAGAGAGACACACACATACAGAGAGAGACACACACGCAGAGAGAGACACATGCACGCAGAGAGAGACACACACACACACAGAGAGAGACACACACACACACAGAGAGAGACACACACGCAGAGAGGCACACACGCACGCAGAGAGAGACACACGCATGCAAAACGAGACACACGCACACAAAGAGAGACACACACACGCAGAGATAGACACACACACGCAGAGAGAGACACACACACGCAGAAGAGACACACACACGCAGAGAGAGACACACACACGCAGAGAGAGAGACACACGCAGAGAGAGACACACGCAGAGAGAGACACACGCAGAGAGAGACACATGCACGCAGAGAGAGACACATGCACGCAGAGAGAGACACACACACAGAGAGAGACACACACACAGAGAGAGACACACACACAGAGAGAGACACACACAGATAGAGAGACACACACGCACGCAGAGAGAGACACACGCACGCAGAGAGAGACACACGCACGCAGAGAGAGACACACACACGCAGAGAGAGACACACGCACGCAGAGAGAGACACACGCACTCAGAGAGAGACACACGCACGCAGAGAGAGACACACGCACACAGAGAGAGAGACACACGCAGAGAGAGACACACACGCAGAGAGAGACACACAGGCAGAGAGAGACACACAGGCAGAGAGAGACACACGCACACAGAGAGAGACACTCACGCAGATAGAGACACTCACGCAGATAGAGACACACATGCAGAGAGAGACACACACGCAGAGAGAGACACACACGCAGAGAGAGACACACACACACAGAGAGACACACACACACAGAGAGACACACACACGCAGAGAGACAAACACACAGAGAGAGACACACACACACAGAGAGACAAACACTCAGAGAGAGAGACACACGCAGAGAGAGGGACACACGCAAGAGAGGGACACACGCAGAGAGGGACACACGCAGAGAGAGGGACACACACACACAGAGAAACACTTGTAGACAGAGAGAGACACAAGCACGCAGAGAGAGACACACACACGCAGAGAGAGACACACACACGCAGAGAGAGACACACGCACGCAGAGAGAGACACACACACGCAGAGAGAGACACACGCAGAGAGAGACACACGCAGAGAGAGACACACACACGCAGAGAGAGACACACACACGCAGAGAGAGACACACACACGCAGAGAGAGACACACACATACAGAGAGAGACACACACATACAGAGAGAGAGACACACGCAGAGAGAGAGACACACGCAGAGAGGGGGACACACACACACAGAGAAACACTTGCAGACAGAGAGAGACACACACACGCAGAGAGAGACACACGCACGCAGAGAGAGACACACGCACGCAGAGAGAGACACACGCACGCAGAGAGAGACACACGCAGATAGACACACACGCACGCAGAGAGAGACACACGCACGCAGAGAGAGACACACACATACAGAGAGAGACACACACGCAGAGAGAGAGACACACGCAGAGAGAGGGACACACACACCCAGAGAAACACTTGCAGACAGAGAGAGACACAAGCACGCAGAGAGAGACACACACACGCAGAGAGAGACACATGCACGCAGAGACACACGCACGCAGAGAGAGACACACGCACGCAGAGCGACAACACGCAGATAGAGAGACACACACGCACGCAGAGAGAGACATACGCACGCAGAGAGAGACACACGCACGCAGAGAGAGACACACGCACGCAGAGAGAGACACACGCACGCAGAGAGAGACACACGCAGATAGACACACACGCACGCAGAGAGAGACACACGCACGCAGAGAGAGACACACGCACGCAGAGAGAGACACACGCACGCAGAGAGAGACACACACATACAGAGAGAGACACACACGCAGAGAGAGAGACACACGCAGAGAGAGGGACACACGCAGAGAGAGGGACACACACACCCAGAGAAACACTTGCAGACAGAGAGAGACACAAGCACGCAGAGAGAGACACACACACGCAGAGAGAGACACATGCACGCAGAGACACACGCACGCAGAGAGAGACACACGCACGCAGAAGAGACAACACGCAGATAGAGAGACACACACACACGCAGAGAGAGACACACACACGCAGAGAGATACACACACGCAGAGAGAGACACACGCAGAGAGAGACACACACGCAGAAAGAGACACATGCACGCAGAGAGAGACACATGCACGCAGAGAGAGACACACACACAGAGAGAGACACACGCACGCAGAGAGAGACACACACAGATAGAGAGACACACGCACGCAGAGAGAGACACACGCATGCAGAGAGAGACACACACACGCAGAGACACACACACGCAGAGAGAGACACACGCACGCAGAGAGAGACACACGCACGCAAAGAGAGACACGCACGCAGAGAGAGACACACACGCAGAGAGAGACACACATGCAGAGAGAGACACACACGCAGAGAGAGACACACAGGCAGAGAGAGACACACGCACACAGAGAGAGACACTTACGCAGATAGAGACACTCATGCAGATAGAGACACACACGCAGAGAGAGACACACACGCAGAGAGAGACACACACGCAGAGAGAGACACAAACACACAGAGAGACACACACACGCAGAGAGACACACACACGCAGAGAGACACACACACGCAGAGAGACACACACACAGAGAGAGACACACACACAGAGAGAGACAAACACTCAGAGAGAGAGACACACACGCAGAGAGAGACACACACGCAGAGAGAGACACACACACGCAGAGAGAGACACACACATACAGAGAGAGACACACACGCAGAGAGAGAGACACACGCAGAGAGAGACACACACACGCAGAGAGAGACACACACACGCAGAGAGAGACACACACATACAGAGAGAGACACACACGCAGAGAGAGAGACACACACACGCAGAGAGAGACACACACATACAGAGAGAGACACACACGCAGAGAGAGAGACACACACGCAGAGAGAGAGACACACGCAGAGAGAGGGACACACGCAGAGAGAGTGACACACGCAGAGAGAGGGACACACGCAGAGAGAGGGACACACACACACAGAGAAACACTTGCAGACAGAGAGAGACACAAGCACGCAGAGAGAGACACACACACGCAGAGAGAGACACACGCACGCAGAGAGAGACACACGCACGCAGAGAGAGACACACGCAGAGAGAGACACACGCAGAGAGAGACACACGCAGAGAGAGACACACGCACGCAGAGAGACACACACATACAGAGAGAGACACACACATACAGAGAGAGAGACACACGCAGAGAGAGAGACACACGCAGAGAGGGGGACACACACACACAGAGAAACACTTGCAGACAGAGAGAGACACACACACGCAGAGAGAGACACACGCACGCAGAGAGAGACACACGCACGCAGAGAGAGACACACGCACGCAGAGAGAGACACACGCAGATAGACACACACGCACGCAGAGAGAGACACACGCACGCAGAGAGAGACACACGCACGCAGAGAGAGACACACACGCAGAGAGAGAGACACACGCAGAGAGAGGGACACACGCAGAGAGAGGGACACACACACCCAGAGAAACACTTGCAGACAGAGAGAGACACAAGCACGCAGAGAGAGACACACACACGCAGAGAGAGACACATGCACGCAGAGACACACGCACGCAGAGAGAGACACACGCACGCAGAGCGACAACACGCAGATAGAGAGACACACACGCACGCAGAGAGAGACATAAGCACGCAGAGAGAGACACACGCACGCAGAGAGAGACACACGCATGCAGAGAGAGACACACGCACGCAGAGAGAGACACACGCACGCAGAGAGAGACACACGCACGCAGAGAGAGACACACGCACGCAGAGAGAGACACACGCACGCAGAGAGAGACACACACATACAGAGAGAGACACACACGCAGAGAGAGAGACACACGCAGAGAGAGGGACACACGCAGAGAGAGGGACACACGCAGAGAGAGGGACACACACACCCAGAGAAACACTTGCAGACAGAGAGAGACACAAGCACGCAGAGAGAGACACACACACGCAGAGAGAGACACATGCACGCAGAGACACACGCACGCAGAGAGAGACACACGCACGCAGAAGAGACAACACGCAGATAGAGAGACACACACACACGCAGAGAGAGACACACACACGCAGAGAGATACACACACGCAGAGAGAGACACACGCAGAGAGAGACACACACGCAGAAAGAGACACATGCACGCAGAGAGAGACACATGCACGCAGAGAGAGACACATGCACGCAGAGAGAGACACACACACAGAGAGAGACACACGCACGCAGAGAGAGACACACACAGATAGAGAGACACACGCACGCAGAGAGAGACACACGCATGCAGAGAGAGACACACACACGCAGAGACACACACACGCAGAGAGAGACACACGCACGCAGAGAGAGACACACGCACGCAAAGAGAGACACGCACGCAGAGAGAGACACACACGCAGAGAGAGACACACATGCAGAGAGAGACACACACGCAGAGAGAGACACACAGGCAGAGAGAGACACACGCACACAGAGAGAGACACTTACGCAGATAGAGACACTCATGCAGATAGAGACACACACGCAGAGAGAGACACACACGCAGAGAGAGACACACACGCAGAGAGAGACACAAACACACAGAGAGACACACACACGCAGAGAGACACACACACGCAGAGAGACACACACACGCAGAGAGACACACACACAGAGAGAGACACACACATACAGAGAGAGACACACACGCAGAGAGAGAGACACACACGCAGAGAGAGAGACACACGCAGAGAGAGGGACACACGCAGAGAGAGGGACACACACACCCAGAGAAACACTTGCAGACAGAGAGAGACACAAGCACGCAGAGAGAGACACACACACGCAGAGAGAGACACATGCACGCAGAGACACACGCACGCAGAGAGAGACACACGCACGCAGAAGAGACAACACGCAGATAGAGAGACACACACACACGCAGAGAGAGAGACACACACGCAGAGAGATACACACACGCAGAGAGAGACACACGCAGAGAGAGACACACACGCAGAAAGAGACACATGCACGCAGAGAGAGACACATGCACGCAGAGAGAGACACATGCACGCAGAGAGAGACACACACACAGAGAGAGACACACGCACGCAGAGAGAGACACACACAGATAGAGAGACACACGCACGCAGAGAGAGACACACGCATGCAGAGAGAGACACACACACGCAGAGACACACACACGCAGAGAGAGACACACGCACGCAGAGAGAGACACACGCACGCAAAGAGAGACACGCACGCAGAGAGAGACACACACGCAGAGAGAGACACACATGCAGAGAGAGACACACACGCAGAGAGAGACACACAGGCAGAGAGAGACACACGCACACAGAGAGAGACACTTACGCAGATAGAGACACTCATGCAGATAGAGACACACACGCAGAGAGAGACACACACGCAGAGAGAGACACACACGCAGAGAGAGACACAAACACACAGAGAGACACACACACGCAGAGAGACACACACACGCAGAGAGACACACACACGCAGAGAGACACACACACAGAGAGACACACACACAGAGAGAGACAAACACTCAGAGAGAGAGACACACACGCAGAGAGAGACACACACGCAGAGAGAGACACACACACGCAGAGAGAGACACACACATACAGAGAGAGACACACACGCAGAGAGAGAGACACACGCAGAGAGAGACACACACACGCAGAGAGAGACACACACACGCAGAGAGAGACACACACATACAGAGAGAGACACACACGCAGAGAGAGAGACACACACACGCAGAGAGAGACACACACATACAGAGAGAGACACACACGCAGAGAGAGAGACACACACGCAGAGAGAGAGACACACGCAGAGAGAGGGACACACGCAGAGAGAGGGACACACGCAGAGAGAGGGACACACGCAGAGAGAGGGACACACACACACAGAGAAACACTTGCAGACAGAGAGAGACACAAGCACGCAGAGAGAGACACACACACGCAGAGAGAGACACACGCACGCAGAGAGAGACACACGCACGCAGAGAGAGACACACGCAGAGAGAGACACACGCAGAGAGAGACACACGCAGAGAGAGACACACACACGCAGAGAGACACACACGCACGCAGAGAGAGACACACGCACGCAGAGAGAGACACACGCACGCAGAGAGAGACACACGCAGATAGAGACACACACGCAGAGAGAGACACACAGGCAGAGAGAGACACACACGCAGAGAGAGACACACACGCAGAGAGAGACACACACACGCAGAGAGAGACACACACACAGAGAGAGACACACACACGCAGAGAGAGACACACACACAGAGAGAGACACACACACAGAGAGACACACACACACAGAGAGAGACACACACACGCAGAGAGAGACACACACACGCAGAGAGAGACACACACACAGAGAGAGACACACACGCAGAGAGAGACACACACACAGAGAGAGACACGCACACACAGAGAGAGAGAGACACACACACACAGACAGAGACACACACATGCAGAGAGAGAGACACACACGCAGAGAGAGACACACACACAGAGAGAGACACACACACAGAGAGAGACACACACACAGAGAGAGACACACACACAGAGAGAGACACTTGCAGACAGAGAGAGACACACACACGCAGAGAGAGACACACACGCAGAGAGAGACACACACGCAGAGAGAGACACACACGCAGAGAGAGAGACACACGCAGAGAGAGGGACACACGCAGAGAGAGTCACACACACACAGAGAAGAACACACGCAGAGAGAGACACACGCACGCAGAGAGAGACACACGCAGGCAGAGAGAGACACACATACGCAGAGAGAGACACACGCAGAGAGAGACACACGCAGAGAGAGACACACGCAGAGAGAGACACACACGCAGAGAGACACACACGCAGAGAGACACACACGCAGAGAGACACACACGCAGAGAGACACACACACACAGAGAGAGACACATACACAGAGAGAGAGAGACACACACAAGCAGAGAGAGACACACACACACAGAGAGACACACACACACACACAGAGACACACACGAAGAGAGAGACACACGCAGAGAGAGACTCACGCAGAGAGAGACTCACGCAGAGAGAGACTCACGCAGAGAGACACACACGCAGAGAGACACACACGCAGAGAGACACACACAGGCAGAGAGAGACACGCAGGCAGAGAGACACACGCACGCAGAGAGAGACACACACACGCAGAGAGAGACACACACACGCAGAGAGAGACACACACACAGAGAGAGACACACACGCAGAGAGAGACACACACGCAGAGAGAGACACACACGCAGAGAGAGACACACACACAGAGAGAGACACACACACAGAGAGAGACACACACAGATAGAGACACACACAGATAGAGAGACACACACGCACGCAGAGAGAGACACACGCACGCAGAGAGAGACACACGCACGCAGAGAGAGACACACACACGCAGAGAGAGACACACGCACGCAGAGAGAGACACACGCACGCAGAGAGAGACACACGCACGCAGAGAGAGACACACGCACACAGAGAGAGAGACACACGCAGAGAGAGACACACACGCAGAGAGAGACACACAGGCAGAGAGAGACACACAGGCAGAGAGAGACACACGCACACAGAGAGAGACACTCACGCAGATAGAGACACTCACGCAGATAGAGACACACATGCAGAGAGAGACACACACACAGAGAGAGACACACACGCAGAGAGAGACACACACGCAGAGAGAGACACACACACACAGAGAGACACACACACACAGAGAGACACACACACAGAGAGAGACACACACACACAGAGAGACAAACACTCAGAGAGAGAGACACACGCAGAGAGAGGGACACACGCAAGAGAGGGACACACGCAGAGAGGGACACACGCAGAGAGAGGGACACACACACACAGAGAAACACTTGTAGACAGAGAGAGACACAAGCACGCAGAGAGAGACACACACACGCAGAGAGAGACACACACACGCAGAGAGAGACACACACACGCAGAGAGAGACACACGCACGCAGAGAGAGACACACACACGCAGAGAGAGACACACGCAGAGAGAGACACACGCAGAGAGAGACACACACACGCAGAGAGAGACACACACACGCAGAGAGAGACACACACGCAGAGAGAGACACACACATACAGAGAGAGACACACACATACAGAGAGAGAGACACACACAGAGAGAGAGACACACGCAGAGAGGGGGACACACACACACAGAGAAACACTTGCAGACAGAGAGAGACACACACACGCAGAGAGAGACACACGCACGCAGAGAGAGACACACGCACGCAGAGAGAGACACACGCACGCAGAGAGAGACACACGCACGCAGAGAGAGACACACGCAGATAGACACACACGCACGCAGAGAGAGACACACGCACGCAGAGAGAGACACACACATACAGAGAGAGACACACACGCAGAGAGAGAGACACACGCAGAGAGAGGGACACACACACCCAGAGAAACACTTGCAGACAGAGAGAGACACAAGCACGCAGAGAGAGACACACACACGCAGAGAGAGACACATGCACGCAGAGACACACGCACGCAGAGAGAGACACACGCACGCAGAGCGACAACACGCAGATAGAGAGACACACACGCACGCAGAGAGAGACATACGCACGCAGAGAGAGACACACGCACGCAGAGAGAGACACACGCACGCAGAGAGAGACACACGCACGCAGAGAGAGACACACGCACGCAGAGAGAGACACACGCACGCAGAGAGAGACACACGCACGCAGAGAGAGACACACGCACGCAGAGAGAGACACACACATACAGAGAGAGACACACACGCAGAGAGAGAGACACACGCAGAGAGAGGGACACACGCAGAGAGAGGGACACACGCAGAGAGAGGGACACACACACCCAGAGAAACACTTGCAGACAGAGAGAGACACAAGCACGCAGAGAGAGACACACACACGCAGAGAGAGACACATGCACGCAGAGACACACGCACGCAGAGAGAGACACACGCACGCAGAAGAGACAACACGCAGATAGAGAGACACACACACACGCAGAGAGAGACACACACACGCAGAGAGATACACACACGCAGAGAGAGACACACGCAGAGAGAGACACACACGCAGAAAGAGACACATGCACGCAGAGAGAGACACATGCACGCAGAGAGAGACACATGCACGCAGAGAGAGACACACACACAGAGAGAGACACACGCACGCAGAGAGAGACACACACAGATAGAGAGACACACGCACGCAGAGAGAGACACACGCATGCAGAGAGAGACACACACACGCAGAGACACACACACGCAGAGAGAGACACACGCACGCAGAGAGAGACACACGCACGCAAAGAGAGACACGCACGCAGAGAGAGACACACACGCAGAGAGAGACACACATGCAGAGAGAGACACACACGCAGAGAGAGACACACAGGCAGAGAGAGACACACGCACACAGAGAGAGACACTTACGCAGATAGAGACACTCATGCAGATAGAGACACACACGCAGAGAGAGACACACACGCAGAGAGAGACACACACGCAGAGAGAGACACAAACACACAGAGAGACACACACACGCAGAGAGACACACACACGCAGAGAGACACACACACGCAGAGAGACACACACACAGAGAGAGACACACACATACAGAGAGAGACACACACGCAGAGAGAGAGACACACGCAGAGAGAGGGACACACGCAGAGAGAGGGACACACACACCCAGAGAAACACTTGCAGACAGAGAGAGACACAAGCACGCAGAGAGAGACACACACACGCAGAGAGAGACACATGCACGCAGAGACACACGCACGCAGAGAGAGACACACGCACGCAGAAGAGACAACACGCAGATAGAGAGACACACACACACGCAGAGAGAGACACACACACGCAGAGAGATACACACACGCAGAGAGAGACACACGCAGAGAGAGACACACACGCAGAAAGAGACACATGCACGCAGAGAGAGACACATGCACGCAGAGAGAGACACATGCACGCAGAGAGAGACACACACACAGAGAGAGACACACGCACGCAGAGAGAGACACACACAGATAGAGAGACACACGCACGCAGAGAGAGACACACGCATGCAGAGAGAGACACACACACGCAGAGACACACACACGCAGAGAGAGACACACGCACGCAGAGAGAGACACACGCACGCAAAGAGAGACACGCACGCAGAGAGAGACACACACGCAGAGAGAGACACACATGCAGAGAGAGACACACACGCAGAGAGAGACACACAGGCAGAGAGAGACACACGCACACAGAGAGAGACACTTACGCAGATAGAGACACTCATGCAGATAGAGACACACACGCAGAGAGAGACACACACGCAGAGAGAGACACACACGCAGAGAGAGACACAAACACACAGAGAGACACACACACGCAGAGAGACACACACACGCAGAGAGACACACACACGCAGAGAGACACACACACAGAGAGAGACACACACACAGAGAGAGACAAACACTCAGAGAGAGAGACACACACGCAGAGAGAGACACACACGCAGAGAGAGACACACACACGCAGAGAGAGACACACACATACAGAGAGAGACACACACGCAGAGAGAGAGACACACGCAGAGAGAGACACACACACGCAGAGAGAGACACACACACGCAGAGAGAGACACACACATACAGAGAGAGACACACACGCAGAGAGAGAGACACACACACGCAGAGAGAGACACACACATACAGAGAGAGACACACACGCAGAGAGAGAGACACACACGCAGAGAGAGAGACACACGCAGAGAGAGGGACACACGCAGAGAGAGGGACACACGCAGAGAGAGGGACACACGCAGAGAGAGGGACACACACACACAGAGAAACACTTGCAGACAGAGAGAGACACAAGCACGCAGAGAGAGACACACACACGCAGAGAGAGACACACGCACGCAGAGAGAGACACACGCACGCAGAGAGAGAGACACACGCAGAGAGAGACACACGCAGAGAGAGACACACGCAGAGAGAGACACACACACGCAGAGAGACACACACGCACGCAGAGAGAGACACACGCACGCAGAGAGAGACACACGCAGATAGAGACACACACGCAGAGAGAGACACACAGGCAGAGAGAGACACACACGCAGAGAGAGACACACACGCAGAGAGAGACACACACACGCAGAGAGAGACACACACACAGAGAGAGACACACACACGCAGAGAGAGACACACACACGCAGAGAGAGACACACACACAGAGAGAGACACACACGCAGAGAGAGACACACACACAGAGAGAGACACACACGCAGAGAGAGACACACACACAGAGAGAGACACGCACACACAGAGAGAGAGAGACACACACACACAGACAGAGACACACACATGCAGAGAGAGAGACACACACGCAGAGAGAGACACACACACAGAGAGAGACACACACACAGAGAGAGACACTTGCAGACAGAGAGAGACACACACACGCAGAGAGAGACACACACGCAGAGAGAGACACACACGCAGAGAGAGACACACACGCAGAGAGAGAGACACACGCAGAGAGAGGGACACACGCAGAGAGAGTCACACACACACAGAGAAGAACACACGCAGAGAGAGACACACGCACGCAGAGAGAGACACACGCAGGCAGAGAGAGACACACGCAGGCAGAGAGAGACACACATACGCAGAGAGAGACACATGCAGAGAGAGACACACGCAGAGAGAGACACACGCAGAGAGAGACACACACGCAGAGAGACACACACGCAGAGAGACACACACGCAGAGAGACACACACACACAGAGAGAGACACATACACAGAGAGAGAGAGACACACACAAGCAGAGAGAGACACACACACGCAGAGAGAGACACACGCAGAGAGAGACACACACGCAGAGAGAGACACATGCACGCAGAGAGAGACACATGCACGCAGAGAGAGACACACACACACAGAGAGAGACACACACACAGAGAGAGACACACACACAGAGAGAGACACACACAGATAGAGAGACACACACGCACGCAGAGAGAGACACACGCACGCAGAGAGAGACACACGCACGCAGAGAGAGACACACGCACGCAGAGAGAGACACACACACGCAGAGAGAGACACACACACACAGAGAGAGACACACGCACGCAGAGAGAGAGACACGCACGCAGAGAGAGACACACGCACACAGAGAGAGAGACACACGCAGAGAGAGACACACACGCAGAGAGAGACACACAGGCAGAGAGAGACACACAGGCAGAGAGAGACACACGCACACAGAGCGAGACACTCACGCAGATAGAGACACTCACGCAGATAGAGACACACATGCAGAGAGAGACACACACGCAGAGAGAGACACACACGCAGAGAGAGACACACACACACAGAGAGACACACACACACAGAGAGACACACACACGCAGAGAGACAAACACACAGAGAGAGACACACACACACAGAGAGACAAACACTCAGAGAGAGAGACACACACGCAAAGAGAGACACACACACAGAGAGAGACACACACACGCAGAGAGAGACACACACACGCAGAGAGAGACACACACACGCAGAGAGAGACACACACATACAGAGAGAGACACACACGCAGAGAGAGAGACACACGCAGAGAGAGACACACACACGCAGAGAGAGACACACACACGCAGAGAGAGACACACACATACAGAGAGAGACACACACGCAGAGAGAGAGACACACGCAGAGAGAGGGACACACGCAAGAGAGGGACACACGCAGAGAGGGACACACGCAGAGAGGGACACACGCAGAGAGAGGGACACACACACACAGAGAAACACTTGTAGACAGAGAGAGACACAAGCACGCAGAGAGAGACACACACACGCAGAGAGAGACACACACACGCAGAGAGAGACACACGCACGCAGAGAGAGACACACGCACGCAGAGAGAGACACACACACGCAGAGAGAGACACACGCAGAGAGAGACACACGCAGAGAGAGACACACACACGCAGAGAGAGACACACACACGCAGAGAGAGACACACACATACAGAGAGAGACACACACATACAGAGAGAGACACACACGCAGAGAGAGACACATGCACGCAGAGAGAGACACACACACACACAGAGAGAGACACACACACACACAGAGAGAGACACACACGCAGAGAGGCACACACGCACGCAGAGAGAGACACACGCATGCAAAACGAGACACACGCACACAAAGAGAGACACACACACGCAGAGATAGACACACACACGCAGAGAGAGACACACACACGCAGAAGAGACACACACACGCAGAGAGAGACACACACACGCAGAGAGAGAGACACACGCAGAGAGAGACACACGCAGAGAGAGACACACGCAGAGAGAGACACATGCACGCAGAGAGAGACACATGCACGCAGAGAGAGACACACACACAGAGAGAGACACACACACAGAGAGAGACACACACAGATAGAGAGACACACACGCACGCAGAGAGAGACACACGCACGCAGAGAGAGACACACGCACGCAGAGAGAGACACACACACGCAGAGAGAGACACACGCACGCAGAGAGAGACACACGCACGCAGAGAGAGACACACGCACGCAGAGAGAGACACACGCACACAGAGAGAGAGACACACGCAGAGAGAGACACACACGCAGAGAGAGACACACAGGCAGAGAGAGACACACAGGCAGAGAGAGACACACAGGCAGAGAGAGACACACGCACACAGAGAGAGACACTCACGCAGATAGAGACACTCACGCAGATAGAGACACACATGCAGAGAGAGACACACACGCAGAGAGAGACACACACGCAGAGAGAGACACACACACACAGAGAGACACACACACACAGAGAGACACACACACGCAGAGAGACAAACACACAGAGAGAGACACACACACACAGAGAGACAAACACTCAGAGAGAGAGACACACGCAGAGAGAGGGACACACGCAAGAGAGGGACACACGCAGAGAGGGACACACGCAGAGAGAGGGACACACACACACAGAGAAACACTTGTAGACAGAGAGAGACACAAGCACGCAGAGAGAGACACACACACGCAGAGAGAGACACACACACGCAGAGAGAGACACACACACGCAGAGAGAGACACACGCACGCAGAGAGAGACACACACACGCAGAGAGAGACACACGCAGAGAGAGACACACGCAGAGAGAGACACACACACGCAGAGAGAGACACACACACGCAGAGAGAGACACACACACGCAGAGAGAGACACACACATACAGAGAGAGACACACACATACAGAGAGAGAGACACACGCAGAGAGAGAGACACACGCAGAGAGGGGGACACACACACACAGAGAAACACTTGCAGACAGAGAGAGACACACACACGCAGAGAGAGACACACGCACGCAGAGAGAGACACACGCACGCAGAGAGAGACACACGCACGCAGAGAGAGACACACGCAGATAGACACACACGCACGCAGAGAGAGACACACGCACGCAGAGAGAGACACACACATACAGAGAGAGACACACACGCAGAGAGAGAGACACACGCAGAGAGAGGGACACACACACCCAGAGAAACACTTGCAGACAGAGAGAGACACAAGCACGCAGAGAGAGACACACACACGCAGAGAGAGACACACGCACGCAGAGACACACGCACGCAGAGAGAGACACACGCACGCAGAGCGACAACACGCAGATAGAGAGACACACACGCACGCAGAGAGAGACATACGCACGCAGAGAGAGACACACGCACGCAGAGAGAGACACACGCACGCAGAGAGAGACACACGCACGCAGAGAGAGACACACGCAGATAGACACACACGCACGCAGAGAGAGACACACGCACGCAGAGAGAGACACACGCACGCAGAGAGAGACACACGCACGCAGAGAGAGACACACGCACGCAGAGAGAGACACACGCACGCAGAGAGAGACACACACATACAGAGAGAGACACACACGCAGAGAGAGAGACACACGCAGAGAGAGGGACACACGCAGAGAGAGGGACACACACACCCAGAGAAACACTTGCAGACAGAGAGAGACACAAGCACGCAGAGAGAGACACACACACGCAGAGAGAGACACATGCACGCAGAGACACACGCACGCAGAGAGAGACACACGCACGCAGAAGAGACAACACGCAGATAGAGAGACACACACACACGCAGAGAGAGACACACACACGCAGAGAGATACACACACGCAGAGAGAGACACACGCAGAGAGAGACACACACGCAGAAAGAGACACATGCACGCAGAGAGAGACACATGCACGCAGAGAGAGACACATGCACGCAGAGAGAGACACACACACAGAGAGAGACACACGCACGCAGAGAGAGACACACACAGATAGAGAGACACACGCACGCAGAGAGAGACACACGCATGCAGAGAGAGACACACACACGCAGAGACACACACACGCAGAGAGAGACACACGCACGCAGAGAGAGACACACGCACGCAAAGAGAGACACGCACGCAGAGAGAGACACACACGCAGAGAGAGACACACATGCAGAGAGAGACACACACGCAGAGAGAGACACACAGGCAGAGAGAGACACACGCACACAGAGAGAGACACTTACGCAGATAGAGACACTCATGCAGATAGAGACACACACGCAGAGAGAGACACACACGCAGAGAGAGACACACACGCAGAGAGAGACACAAACACACAGAGAGACACACACACGCAGAGAGACACACACACGCAGAGAGACACACACACGCAGAGAGACACACACACGCAGAGAGACACACACACAGAGAGAGACACACACACAGAGAGAGACAAACACTCAGAGAGAGAGACACACACGCAGAGAGAGACACACACGCAGAGAGAGACACACACACGCAGAGAGAGACACACACATACAGAGAGAGACACACACGCAGAGAGAGAGACACACGCAGAGAGAGACACACACACGCAGAGAGAGACACACACACGCAGAGAGAGACACACACATACAGAGAGAGACACACACGCAGAGAGAGAGACACACACACGCAGAGAGAGACACACACATACAGAGAGAGACACACACGCAGAGAGAGAGACACACACGCAGAGAGAGAGACACACGCAGAGAGAGGGACACACGCAGAGAGAGGGACACACGCAGAGAGAGGGACACACACACACAGAGAAACACTTGCAGACAGAGAGAGACACAAGCACGCAGAGAGAGACACACGCACGCAGAGAGAGACACACGCACGCAGAGAGAGACACACGCAGAGAGAGACACACGCAGAGAGAGACACACACACGCAGAGAGACACACACGCACGCAGAGAGAGACACACGCACGCAGAGAGAGACACACGCAGATAGAGACACACACGCAGAGAGAGACACACAGGCAGAGAGAGACACACAGGCAGAGAGAGACACACACGCAGAGAGAGACACACACACGCAGAGAGAGACACACACACAGAGAGAGACACACACACGCAGAGAGAGACACACACACAGAGAGAGACACACACACAGAGAGACACACACACACACAGAGAGACACACACACGCAGAGAGAGACACACACACGCAGAGAGAGACACACACACAGAGAGAGACACACACGCAGAGAGAGACACACACACAGAGAGAGACACGCACACACAGAGAGAGAGAGACACACACACACAGACAGAGACACACACATGCAGAGAGAGAGACACACACGCAGAGAGAGACACACACACAGAGAGAGACACACACACAGAGAGAGACACACACACAGAGAGAGACACACACACAGAGAGAGACACTTGCAGACAGAGAGAGACACACACACGCAGAGAGAGACACACACGCAGAGAGAGACACACACGCAGAGAGAGACACACACGCAGAGAGAGAGACACACGCAGAGAGAGGGACACACGCAGAGAGAGTCACACACACACAGAGAAGAACACACGCAGAGAGAGACACACGCACGCAGAGAGAGACACACGCAGGCAGAGAGAGACACACATACGCAGAGAGAGACACACGCAGAGAGAGACACACGCAGAGAGAGACACACGCAGAGAGAGACACACACGCAGAGAGACACACACGCAGAGAGACACACACGCAGAGAGACACACACACACAGAGAGAGACACATACACAGAGAGAGAGAGACACACACAAGCAGAGAGAGACACACACACACAGAGAGACACACACACACACACAGAGACACACACGAAGAGAGAGACACACGCAGAGAGAGACTCACGCAGAGAGAGACTCACGCAGAGAGAGACTCACGCAGAGAGACACACACGCAGAGAGACACACACGCAGAGAGACACACACAGGCAGAGAGAGACACGCAGGCAGAGAGACACACGCACGCAGAGAGAGACACACACACGCAGAGAGAGACACACACACGCAGAGAGAGACACACACACAGAGAGAGACACACACGCAGAGAGAGACACACACGCAGAGAGAGACACACACGCAGAGAGAGACACACACACAGAGAGAGACACACACACACAGACAGAGACACACACACACACAGAGAGAGACACACACGCAGAGAGGCACACACGCACGCAGAGAGAGACACACGCAGGCAGAGAGAGACACATGCATGCAAAACGAGACACACGCACGCAAAGAGAGACACACACACGCAGAGAGAGACACACACACGCAGAGAGAGACACACACGCAGAGAGAGACACATGCACGCAGAGAGAGACACACACACACAGAGAGAGACACACACACAGAGAGAGACACACGCACGCAGAGAGAGTCACACGCACGCAGAGAGAGACACTCGCACGCAGAGAGAGACACACGCAGATAGAGAGACACACACGCACTCAGAGAGAGACACACGCACTCAGAGAGAGACACACGCACTCAGAGAGAGACACACACACGCAGAGAGAGACACACACACGCAGAGAGAGACACACGCACGCAGAGAGAGACACACGCACGCAGAGAGAGAGACACACGCAGATAGAGACACACGCAGATAGAGACACACACACAGAGAGAGACACACACGCAGAGAGAGACACACACGCAGAGAGAGACACACACACAGAGAGAGACACACACACACAGAGACACACGCACACAGAGAGAGACACACACGCAGAGAGAGACACACACGCAGAGAGAGACACACACACAGAGAGAGACACACGCACGCAGAGAGAGACACACGCACGCAGAGAGAGAAACTCGCACGCAGAGAGAGACACACGCAGATAGAGAGACACACGCAGATAGAGAGACACACACGCACGCAGAGAGAGACACATGCACTCAGAGAGAGACACACACACGCAGAGAGAGACACACACACGCAGAGAGAGACACACACGCAGAGAGAGACACATGCACGCAGAGAGAGACACACACACACACAGAGAGAGACACACACACACACAGAGAGAGACACACACACAGAGAGAGACACACGCACGCAGAGAGAGTCACACGCACGCAGAGAGAGACACTCGCACGCAGAGAGAGACACACGCAGATAGAGAGACACACACGCACGCAGAGAGAGACACACGCACTCAGAGAGAGACACACACGCAGAGAGAGACACACACACGCAGAGAGAGACACACGCACGCAGAGAGAGACACACGCACGCAGAGAGAGACATACGCACACAGAGAGAGACACATGCACACAGAGAGAGAAACACGCACACAGAGAGAGAGACACACGCAGATAGAGACACACGCAGATAGAGACACACACACAGAGAGAGACACACACGCAGAGAGAGACACACAGGCAGAGAGAGACACACAGGCAGAGAGAGACACACACACACAGAGAGACACGCACACAGAGAGAGACACACACGCAGAGAGAGACACACACACAGAGAGAGACACACACACAGAGAGACACACACACACAGAGAGACACACACACACAGAGAGACAAACACTCAGAGAGAGAGACACACACACAGAGAGAGACACACACACGCAGAGAGAGACACACACACGCAGAGAGAGACACAAACACGCAGAGAGTGACACAAACACGCAGAGAGAGACACACACATACAGAGAGAGACACACACATACAGAGAGAGACACACGCAGAGAGAGGGACACACGCAGAGAGAGGGACACACGCAGAGAGAGGGACACACACACACAGAGAAACACTTGCAGACAGAGAGAGTTACAAGCACGCAGAGAGAGACACACACACGCAGAGAGAGACACACGCACGCAAAGAGAGACACACGCAGAGAGAGAGACACACACGCAGAGAGAGACACACACACGCAGAGAGAGACACACGCAGATAGAGAGACACACACGCACGCAGAGAGAGACACACGCACGCAGAGAGAGACACACACACGCAGAGAGAGACACACGCACGCAGAGAGAGACACACGCACACAGAGAGAGACACACGCACACAGAGATGGAGACACACGCAGAGAGAGACACACACACGCAGAGAGAGACACACGCACACAGAGAGAGACACACGCACACAGAGATGGAGACACACGCAGAGAGAGACACACGCAGAGAGAGACACACACGCAGAGAGAGACACACAGGCAGAGAGAGACACACAGGCAGAGAGAGACACACACACACAGAGAGAGACACACGCACGCAGAGAGAGACACACGCACACAGAGAGAGACACACGCACACAGAGATGGAGACACACGCAGAGAGAGACACACGCAGAGAGAGACACACACGCAGAGAGAGACACACAGGCAGAGAGAGACACACAGGCAGAGAGAGACACACACACACAGAGAGAGACACACGCACACAGAGAGAGACACACACGCAGATAGAGACACACACGCAGATAGAGACACACACGCAGAGAGAGACACACACGCAGAGAGAGACACACACACGCAGAGAGACACACACGCAGAGAGAGACACACACGCAGAGAGAGACACACACACACACAGAGAGACACTTGCAGACAGAGAGAGACACTTGTAGACAGAGAGAGACACACACACACAGAGAGAGACACACACACGCAGAGAGAGACACACACACGCAGAGAGAGACACACACACGCAGAGAGAGAGACACACGCAGAGAGAGGGACACATGCAGAGAGAGGGACACACGCAGAGAGAGGGACACACGCAGAGAGAAACACTTGCAGACAGAGAGAGACACAAGCACGCAGAGAGAGACACACACACGCAGAGAGAGACATACACACGCAGAGAGAGACACACGCAGAGAGAGATACACACGCAGGCAGAGAGAGAGAGACACGCAGGCAGAGAGAGAGAGACACGCAGGCAGAGAGAGACACACACACACGCAGAGAGAGAGACACACACGCAGAGAGAAACACTTGCAGACAGAGAGAGACACAAGCACGCAGAGAGAGACACACACACGCAGAGAGAGACACACGCACAGAGAGAGAGACACACGCACAGAGAGAGAGACACACGCACAGAGAGAGAGACACACGCAGACAGAGAGAGACACACGCAGACAGAGAGAGACACACGCAGACAGAGAGAGACACACGCAGGCAGGGAGAGACACACACAGGTAGAGAGAGACACGCGCAGGCAGAGAGAGAAACACACGCAGGCAGAGAGAGAGACACACGCAGGCAGAGAGAGACACACGCAGGTAGAGAAACATGCACGCAGAGACACGCGCATGCAGACAGAGAGACACGCGCATGCAGAGAGACACACGCATGCAGAGAGAGACACACGCATGCAGAGAGACACACGCATGCAGAGAGACACACGCATGCAGAGAGACACACGCATGCGGAGAGAGACACGAACGCAGAGAGAGACACACACACGCAGAGAGAGACACACACACGCAGAGAGAGACACACGCAGATAGAGAGACACACACACACGCAGAGAGAGGCACATGCACGCAGAGAGAGACACAGGCAGAGAGAGACACACGCAGAGAGAGACACACAGGCAGAGAGAGACACACAGGCAGAGAGAGACACACAGGCAGAGAGAGACACACGCACACAGAGAGAGACACACGCACACAGAGAGAGACACACGCAGAGAGAGACACACAGGCAGAGAGAGACACACAGGCAGAGAGAGACACACGCAGAGAGAGACACATGCAGAGAGAGACACACAGGCAGAGAGAGACACACAGGCAGAGAGAGACACACAGGCAGAGAGAGACACACGCACACAGAGAGAGACACACGCACACAGAGAGAGACACACACACACAGAGACACACACACACAGAGAGACACACACACACACACACAGAGAGACACACACGCAGAGAGAGACACATGCACACAGAGAGAGACACAGGCAGAGAGAGAGACACACAGGCAGAGAGAGACACACGCACACAGAGAGAGACACACACGCAGATAGAGACACACACGCAGAGAGAGACACACACACGCAGAGAGAGACACACACACGCAGAGAGAGACACACACACGCAGAGAGAGACACACACACAAGAGAGACAAACACTCAGAGAGAGAGACACACACGCAGAGAGACACACACACGCAGAGAGACACACACACGCAGAGAGACACACACACAGAGAGAGACACACACACAAGAGAGACAAACACTCAGAGAGAGAGACACACACGCAGAGAGAGACACACACACGCAGAGAGAGACACACACACGCAGAGAGAGACACACACACAGAGAGAGACACACACACAGAGAGAGACACACACACAGAGAGAGAGACACACACACAGAGAGACACACACACAGAGAGAGACACACACGCAGAGAGAAACACTTGCAGACAGAGAGAGACACACACACGCAGAGAGAGACACACACACTCAGAGAGAGACACACACACTCAGAGAGACACACGCATGCAGAGAGACACACGCATGCGGAGAGAGACACGAACGCAGAGAGAGACACACACACGCAGAGAGAGACACACACACGCAGAGAGAGACACACGCAGATAGAGAGACACACACACACGCAGAGAGAGGCACATGCACGCAGAGAGAGACACAGGCAGAGAGAGACACACGCAGAGAGAGACACACAGGCAGAGAGAGACACACAGGCAGAGAGAGACACACAGGCAGAGAGAGACACACGCACACAGAGAGAGACACACGCACGCAGAGAGAGACACACGCAGAGAGAGACACACAGGCAGAGAGAGACACACAGGCAGAGAGAGACACACGCAGAGAGAGACACACGCAGAGAGAGACACACAGGCAGAGAGAGACACACAGGCAGAGAGAGACACACAGGCAGAGAGAGACACACGCACACAGAGAGAGACACACGCACACAGAGAGAGACACACACACACAGAGACACACACACACAGAGAGACACACACACACACACACAGAGAGACACACACGCAGAGAGAGACACATGCACACAGAGAGAGACACAGGCAGAGAGAGAGACACACAGGCAGAGAGAGACACACGCACACAGAGAGAGACACACACGCAGATAGAGACACACACGCAGAGAGAGACACACACACGCAGAGAGAGACACACACACGCAGAGAGAGACACACACACAAGAGAGACAAACACTCAGAGAGAGAGACACACACGCAGAGAGACACACACACGCAGAGAGACACACACACGCAGAGAGACACACACACAGAGAGAGACACACACACAAGAGAGACAAACACTCAGAGAGAGAGACACACACGCAGAGAGAGACACACACACGCAGAGAGAGACACACACACGCAGAGAGAGACACACACACAGAGAGAGACACACACACAGAGAGAGACACACACACAGAGAGAGACACACACACACAGAGAGACACACACACAGAGAGAGACACACACGCAGAGAGAAACACTTGCAGACAGAGAGAGACACACACACGCAGAGAGAGACACACACACTCAGAGAGAGACACACACACTCAGAGAGAGACACACACACGCAGAGAGAGACACACACATACAGAGAGAGACACACACGCAGAGAGAGAGACACACGCAGAGAGAGAGACACACACGCAGAGAGAGGGACACACACGCAGAGAAAAACACTTGCAGACAGAGAGAGACACAAGCACACAGAGAGAGACGCACACACGAAGAGAGAGACACACACACGCAGAGAGAGACACACGCAGAGAGAGAGACACACGCAGAGAGAGAGACACACGCAGAGAGAGAGACACACATGCAGAGAGAGAGAGAGACACGCAGGCAGAGAGAGGGACACACACACGCAGAGAGAGACACACACACACGCAGAGAGAGACACACACACGCAGAGAGACAGACAGACACGCAGAGAGAGAGACACACACGCAGAGAGACACACACGCAGAGAGAAACACTTGCAGACAGAGAGAGACACAAGCACGCAGAGAGAGACACAAGCACGCAGAGAGAGACACACACACGGAGAGAGAGACACACACACGCAGAGAGAGACACACACACGCAGAGAGAGACACAAACACAGAGAGAGAGACACACGCAGGTAGAGAGAGACACACACACACAGAGAGAGACACACGCAGACAGAGAGAGACACACGCAGACAGAGAGAGACACACGCAGGCAGAGAGAGACACACGCAGGCAGAGAGAGAGACAAGCACACAGAGAGAGACAGACACAGAGAGAGAGACACACGCAGGCAGGGAGAGACACACGCAGGTAGAGAGAGACACACGCAGGCAGAGAGAGAGACACACGCAGGCAGAGAAACATGCACGCAGAGACACGCACATGCAGACAGAGAGACACGCGCATGCAGACAGAGAGACACACGCATGCAGAGAGACACACGCATGCAGACAGAGACACGCGCATGCAGACAGAGACACGCGCATGCAGAGACACGCGCATGCAGACAGAGACACACGCATGCAGACAGAGACACGCGCATGCAGACAGAGACACACGCATGCAGAGAGACACACGCATGCAGAGAGACACACGCATGCAGAGAGACACACGCACGCAGAGAGAGACACACACACGCAGAGAGAGACACATGCAGATAGAGAGACACACGCACGCAGAGAGAGGCACATGCACGCAGAGAGAGACACACACACGCAGAGAGAGACACACGCAGAGAGAGACACACGCACACAGAGAGAGACACACGCACACAGAGAGAGACACACGCACACACACAGAGTGAGACACACGCAGAGAGAGACACACGCAGAGAGAGACACACAGGCAGAGAGAGACACACAGGCAGAGAGAGTCACACAGGCAGAGAGAGACACACAGGCAGAGAGAGACACACGCAGAGAGAGACACTCAGGCAGAGAGAGACACTCAGGCAGAGAGAGACACACAGGCAGAGAGAGACACACAGGCAGAGAGAGACACATGCACACAGAGAGAGACACACACACACACACAGAGAGACACACACACACACACAGAGAGACACACACACACAGAGAGACACACACGCAGAGAGAGACACACACGCAGAGAGAGACACATGCACACAGAGAAAGACACGCACAGAGAGAGACACACGCACAAGAGAGAGAGACACACACAGAGAGAGACACACGCAGAGAGAGACACACGCAGAGAGAGACACACGCACGCAGAGAGAGACACACGCACGCAGAGAGACACACACGCACGCAGAGAGAGACACACACACACACACAGAGAGACACACACGCACAGAGAGAGACACACACGCACAGAGAGGGACACACACGCACAGAGAGATACACACACGCACAGAGAGAGACACACACGCGCAGAGAGAGACACACACGCACAGAGAGAGACACACACACGCAGAGAGAGACACACACACGCAGAGAGAGAGACAAACACGCAGAGAGAGAGAGACACACGCAGAGAGAGTCACACATGCAGAGAGATTCACACATGCAGAGAGATTCACACATGCAGAGAGAGTCACACACGCAGAGAGAGACACACACACACACGCAGAGAGAGACACACACGCAGAGAGAGACACACACGCAGAGAGAGACACACACGCAGAGAGAGACACAAACACAGAGAGAGACACACACACACACACACAGAGACACACACGCAGAGAGAGACACACACGCAGAGAGACACACACGCAGAAAGAGACACACACACAGAGAGAGACACACACACACACAGAGAGACACGCACACACAGAGAGACACGCACACACAGATAGAGACACGCACACACAGAGAGAGAGAGAGAGACACACACAGACAGAGACACACACACACACACACAGAGAGAGACACACGCACACACACAGAGAGAGACACACACGCAGAGAGGCACACACGCACGCAGAGAGAGACACACGCAGGCAGAGAGAGACACACGCATGCAAAACGAGACACACGCACACAAAGAGAGACACACACACGCAGAGATAGACACACACACGCAGAGAGAGACACACACACGCAGAGAGAGACACACACACGCAGAAGAGACACACACACGCAGAGAGAGACACACACACGCAGAGAGAGACACACACGCAGAGAGAGACACACGCAGAGAGAGACACACGCAGAGAGAGACACACGCAGAGAGAGACACACGCAGAGAGAGACACACACGCAGAGAGAGACACATGCACGCAGAGAGAGACACATGCACGCAGAGAGAGACACACACACAGAGAGAGACACACACAGAGAGAGACACACACACAGAGAGAGACACACACAGATAGAGAGACACACACGCACGCAGAGAGAGACACACGCACGCAGAGAGAGACACACGCACGCAGAGAGAGACACACACACGCAGAGAGAGACACACACACACAGAGAGAGACACACGCACGCAGAAGAGACACACACACGCAGAGAGAGACACACACACGCAGAGAGAGACACACACGCAGAGAGAGACACACGCAGAGAGAGACACACGCAGAGAGAGACACACGCAGAGAGAGACACACACGCAGAGAGAGACACATGCACGCAGAGAGAGACACACATGCAGAGAGAGACACACACGCAGAGAGAGACACACACGCAGAGAGAGACACACACACACAGAGAGACACACACACACAGAGAGACACACACACGCAGAGAGACAAACACACAGAGAGAGACACACACGCACAGAGAGACAAACACTCAGAGAGAGAGACACACACGCAAAGAGAGACACACACACAGAGAGAGACACACACACGCAGAGAGAGACACACACACGCAGAGAGAGACACACACATACAGAGAGAGACACACACGCAGAGAGAGAGACACACGCAGAGAGAGAGACACACGCAGAGAGAGACACACACACGCAGAGAGAGACACACACATACAGAGAGAGACACACGCAGAGAGAGAGACACACGCAGAGAGAGACACACGCAGAGAGAGACACACGCAGAGAGAGACACACACGCAGAGAGAGACACATGCACGCAGAGAGAGACACATGCACGCAGAGAGAGACACACACAGAGAGAGACACACACACAGAGAGAGACACACACACAGAGAGAGACACACACAGATAGAGAGACACACACGCACGCAGAGAGAGACACACGCACGCAGAGAGAGACACACGCACGCAGAGAGAGACACACGCACGCAGAGAGAGACACACACACGCAGAGAGAGACACACACACGCAGAGAGAGACACACGCACGCAGAGAGAGACACACGCACACAGAGAGAGAGACACACGCAGAGAGAGACACACACGCAGAGAGAGACACACAGGCAGAGAGAGACACACAGGCAGAGAGAGACACACGCACACAGAGAGAGACACTCACGCAGATAGAGACACACATGCAGAGAGAGACACACACGCAGAGAGAGACACACACGCAGAGAGAGACACACACACACAGAGAGACACACACACACAGAGAGACACACACACGCAGAGAGACAAACACACAGAGAGAGACACACACACACAGAGAGACAAACACTCAGAGAGAGAGACACACACGCAAAGAGAGACACACACACAGAGAGAGACACACACACGCAGAGAGAGACACACACACGCAGAGAGAGACACACACATACAGAGAGAGACACACACATACAGAGAGAGACACACGCAGAGAGAGACACACACACGCAGAGAGAGACACACACATACAGAGAGAGACACACACGCAGAGAGAGAGACACACGCAGAGAGAGGGACACACGCAGAGAGAGGGACACACACACACAGAGAAACACTTGCAGACAGAGAGAGACACAAGCACGCAGAGAGAGACACACACACGCAGAGAGAGACACACACACGCAGAGAGAGACACACGCACGCAGAGAGAGACACACACACGCAGAGAGAGACACACGCACAGAGAGACACACGCAGAGAGAGACACACACACGCAGAGAGAGACACAAACACGCAGAGAGTGACACAAACACGCAGAGAGAGACACACACATACAGAGAGAGACACACACATACAGAGAGAGACACACGCAGAGAGAGGGACACACGCAGAGAGAGGGACACACGCAGAGAGAGGGACACACACACACAGAGAAACACTTGCAGACAGAGAGAGTTACACGCACGCAAAGAGAGACACACGCAGAGAGAGAGACACACACGCAGAGAGAGACACACACACGCAGAGAGAGACACACGCAGATAGAGAGACACACACGCACGCAGAGAGAGACACACGCACGCAGAGAGAGACACACACACGCAGAGAGAGACACACACACGCAGAGAGAGACACACACACGCAGAGAGAGACACACACACGCAGAGAGAGACACACGCACGCAGAGAGAGACACACGCACACAGAGAGAGACACACGCACACAGAGAGAGACACACGCACACAGAGATGGAGACACACGCAGAGAGAGACACACGCAGAGAGAGACACACACGCAGAGAGAGACACACACGCAGAGAGAGACACACAGGCAGAGAGAGACACACAGGCAGAGAGAGACACACAGGCAGAGAGAGACACACAGGCAGAGAGAGACACACACACACAGAGAGAGACACACGCACACAGAGAGAGACACACACGCAGATAGAGACACACACGCAGAGAGAGACACACACGCAGAGAGAGACACACACACGCAGAGAGACACACACACAGAGAGAGACACACACGCAGAGAGAGACACACACACACACAGAGAGACACTTGCAGACAGAGAGAGACACTTGCAGACAGAGAGAGACACACACACACAGAGAGAGACACACACACGCAGAGAGAGACACACACACGCAGAGAGAGACACACACACGCAGAGAGAGAGACACACGCAGAGAGAGGGACACATGCAGAGAGAGGGACACACGCAGAGAGAGGGACACACGCAGAGAGAAACACTTGCAGACAGAAAGAGACACAAGCACGCAGAGAGAGACACACACACGCAGAGAGAGACACACGCACAGAGAGAGAGACACACGCACAGAGAGAGAGACACACGCACAGAGAGAGAGACACACGCAGACAGAGAGAGACACACGCAGACAGAGAGAGACACACGCAGACAGAGAGAGACACACGCAGGCAGGGAGAGACACACACAGGTAGAGAGAGACACGCGCAGGCAGAGAGAGAAACACACGCAGGCAGAGAGAGAGACACACGCAGGCAGAGAGAGACACACGCAGGTAGAGAAACATGCACGCAGAGACACGCGCATGCAGACAGAGAGACACGCGCATGCAGAGAGACACACGCATGCAGAGAGACACACGCATGCAGAGAGACACACGCATGCAGAGAGACACACGCATGCAGAGAGACACACGCATGCGGAGAGAGACACGAACGCAGAGAGAGACACACACACGCAGAGAGAGACACACACACGCAGAGAGAGACACACGCAGATAGAGAGACACACACACACGCAGAGAGAGGCACATGCACGCAGAGAGAGACACAGGCAGAGAGAGACACACGCAGAGAGAGACACACAGGCAGAGAGAGACACACAGGCAGAGAGAGACACACAGGCAGAGAGAGACACACGCACACAGAGAGAGACACACGCAGAGAGAGACACACAGGCAGAGAGAGACACACAGGCAGAGAGAGACACACAGGCAGAGAGAGACACACGCAGAGAGAGACACACGCAGAGAGAGACACACAGGCAGAGAGAGACACACAGGCAGAGAGAGACACACAGGCAGAGAGAGACACACGCACACAGAGAGAGACACACGCACACAGAGAGAGACACACACACACAGAGACACACACACACAGAGAGACACACACACACACACACAGAGACACACACGCAGAGAGAGACACATGCACACAGAGAGAGACACAGGCAGAGAGAGAGACACACAGGCAGAGAGAGACACACGCACACAGAGAGAGACACACACGCAGATAGAGACACACACGCAGAGAGAGACACACACACGCAGAGAGAGACACACACACGCAGAGAGAGACACACACACGCAGAGAGAGACACACACACGCAGAGAGACACACACACGCAGAGAGACACACACACAGAGAGAGACACACACACAAGAGAGACAAACACTCAGAGAGAGAGACACACACGCAGAGAGAGACACACACATGCAGAGAGAGACACACACACGCAGAGAGAGACACACACACGCAGAGAGACACACACACGCAGAGAGACACACACACAGAGAGAGACACACACACAAGAGAGACAAACACTCAGAGAGAGAGACACACACACAGAGAGAGACACACACACAGAGAGAGACACACACGCAGAGAGAAACACTTGCAGACAGAGAGAGACACACACACGCAGAGAGAGACACACACACTCAGAGAGAGACACACACACGCAGAGAGAGACACACACATACAGAGAGAGACACACACATACAGAGAGAGACACACACATACAGAGAGAGACACACACGCAGAGAGAGACACACACGCAGAGAGAGAGACACACACGCAGAGAGAGGGACACACACGCAGAGAAAAACACTTGCAGACAGAGAGAGACACAAGCACACAGAGAGAGACGCACACACGAAGAGAGAGACACACACACGCAGAGAGAGACACACACACGCAGAGAGAGACACACGCAGAGAGAGAGACACACGCAGAGAGAGAGACACACGCAGAGAGAGAGACACACATGCAGAGAGAGAGAGAGACACGCAGGCAGAGAGAGGGACACACACACGCAGAGAGAGACACACACACACGCAGAGAGAGACACACACACGCAGAGAGACAGACAGACACGCAGAGAGAGAGACACACACGCAGAGAGAGAGACACACACGCAGAGAGACACACACGCAGAGAGAAACACTTGCAGACAGAGAGAGACACAAGCACGCAGAGAGAGACACAAGCACGCAGAGAGAGACACACACACGCAGAGAGAGACACACACACGCAGAGAGAGACACACACACGCAGAGAGAGACACAAACACAGAGAGAGAGACACACGCAGACAGAGAGAGACACACGCAGACAGAGAGAGACACACGCAGGCAGAGAGAGACACACGCAGGCAGAGAGAGACACACGCAGGCAGAGAGAGACACACGCAGGCAGAGAGAGAGAGACAAGCACACAGAGAGAGACAGACACAGAGAGAGAGACACACGCAGGCAGGGAGAGACACACGCAGGTAGAGAGAGACACACGCAGGCAGAGAGAGAGACACACGCAGGCAGAGAAACATGCACGCAGAGACACGCACATGCAGACAGAGAGACACGCGCATGCAGACAGAGAGACACACGCATGCAGAGAGACACACGCATGCAGACAGAGACACGCGCATGCAGACAGAGACACGCGCATGCAGAGACACGCGCATGCAGACAGAGACACACGCATGCAGACAGAGACACACGCATGCAGACAGAGACACACGCATGCAGACAGAGACACGCGCATGCAGACAGAGACACATGCATGCAGAGAGACACACGCATGCAGAGAGACACACGCATGCAGAGAGACACACGCACGCAGAGAGAGACACACACACGCAGAGAGAGACACATGCAGATAGAGAGACACAAGCACGCAGAGAGAGGCACATGCACGCAGAGAAAGACACACACACGCAGAGAGAGACACACGCAGAGAGAGACACACGCACACAGAGAGAGACACACGCACACAGAGAGAGACACACGCACACAGAGAGAGACACACGCACACACACAGAGTGAGACACACGCAGAGAGAGACACACGCAGAGAGAGACACACGCAGAGAGAGACACACAGGCAGAGAGAGACACACAGGCAGAGAGAGTCACACAGGCAGAGAGAGACACACAGGCAGAGAGAGACACACGCAGAGAGAGACACTCAGGCAGAGAGAGACACTCAGGCAGAGAGAGACACACAGGCAGAGAGAGACACACAGGCAGAGAGAGACACATGCACACAGAGAGAGACACACACACACACACAGAGAGACACACACACACACACACAGAGAGACACACACACACAGAGAGACACACACGCAGAGAGAGACACACACGCAGAGAGAGACACATGCACACAGAGAAAGACACGCACAGAGAGAGACACACGCACAAGAGAGAGAGACACACACAGAGAGAGACACACGCAGAGAGAGACACACGCAGAGAGAGACACACGCACGCAGAGAGAGACACACGCACGCAGAGAGACACACACGCACGCAGAGAGAGACACACACACACACACAGAGAGACACACACGCACAGAGAGAGACACACACGCACAGAGAGGGACACACACGCACAGAGAGATACACACACGCACAGAGAGAGACACACACGCGCAGAGAGAGACACACACGCACAGAGAGAGACACACACACGCAGAGAGAGACACACACACGCAGAGAGAGAGACAAACACGCAGAGAGAGAGAGACACACGCAGAGAGAGTCACACATGCAGAGAGATTCACACATGCAGAGAGATTCACACATGCAGAGAGAGTCACACACGCAGAGAGAGACACACACACACACGCAGAGAGAGACACACACGCAGAGAGAGACACACACGCAGAGAGAGACACACACGCAGAGAGAGACACAAACACAGAGAGAGACACACACACACACACACAGAGACACACACGCAGAGAGAGACACACACTCAGAGAGACACACACGCAGAAAGAGACACACACACAGAGAGAGACACACACACACACACAGAGAGACACGCACACACAGAGAGACACGCACACACAGATAGAGACACGCACACACAGAGAGAGAGAGAGAGACACACACAGACAGAGACACACACACACACACACAGAGAGAGACACACGCACACACACAGAGAGAGACACACACGCAGAGAGGCACACACGCACGCAGAGAGAGACACACGCAGGCAGAGAGAGACACACGCATGCAAAACGAGACACACGCACACAAAGAGAGACACACACACGCAGAGATAGACACACACACGCAGAGAGAGACACACACACGCAGAGAGAGACACACACACGCAGAAGAGACACACACACGCAGAGAGAGACACACACACGCAGAGAGAGACACACACGCAGAGAGAGACACACGCAGAGAGAGACACACGCAGAGAGAGACACACGCAGAGAGAGACACACACGCAGAGAGAGACACATGCACGCAGAGAGAGACACATGCACGCAGAGAGAGACACACACACAGAGAGAGACACACACAGAGAGAGACACACACACAGAGAGAGACACACACAGATAGAGAGACACACACGCACGCAGAGAGAGACACACGCACGCAGAGAGAGACACACGCACGCAGAGAGAGACACACACACGCAGAGAGAGACACACACACACAGAGAGAGACACACGCACGCAGAAGAGACACACACACGCAGAGAGAGACACACACACGCAGAGAGAGACACACACGCAGAGAGAGACACACGCAGAGAGAGACACACGCAGAGAGAGACACACACGCAGAGAGAGACACATGCACGCAGAGAGAGACACACATGCAGAGAGAGACACACACGCAGAGAGAGACACACACGCAGAGAGAGACACACACACACAGAGAGACACACACACACAGAGAGACACACACACGCAGAGAGACAAACACACAGAGAGAGACACACACGCACAGAGAGACACACACACAGAGAGAGACACACACACGCAGAGAGAGACACACACACGCAGAGAGAGACACACACATACAGAGAGAGACACACACGCAGAGAGAGAGACACACGCAGAGAGAGACACACACACGCAGAGAGAGACACACACATACAGAGAGAGACACACACGCAGAGAGAGAGACACACGCAGAGAGAGACACACGCAGAGAGAGACACACGCAGAGAGAGACACACACGCAGAGAGAGACACATGCACGCAGAGAGAGACACATGCACGCAGAGAGAGACACACACAGAGAGAGACACACACACAGAGAGAGACACACACACAGAGAGAGACACACACACAGAGAGAGACACACACAGATAGAGAGACACACACGCACGCAGAGAGAGACACACGCACGCAGAGAGAGACACACGCACGCAGAGAGAGACACACACACGCAGAGAGAGACACACGCACGCAGAGAGAGACACACGCACACAGAGAGAGAGACACACGCAGAGAGAGACACACACGCAGAGAGAGACACACAGGCAGAGAGAGACACACAGGCAGAGAGAGACACACGCACACAGAGAGAGACACTCACGCAGATAGAGACACACATGCAGAGAGAGACACACACGCAGAGAGAGACACACACGCAGAGAGAGACACACACACACAGAGAGACACACACACACAGAGAGACACACACACGCAGAGAGACAAACACACAGAGAGAGACACACACACACAGAGAGACAAACACTCAGAGAGAGAGACACACACGCAAAGAGAGACACACACACAGAGAGAGACACACACACGCAGAGAGAGACACACACACGCAGAGAGAGACACACACATACAGAGAGAGACACACACATACAGAGAGAGACACACGCAGAGAGAGACACACACACGCAGAGAGAGACACACACATACAGAGAGAGACACACACGCAGAGAGAGAGACACACGCAGAGAGAGGGACACACGCAGAGAGAGGGACACACACACACAGAGAAACACTTGCAGACAGAGAGAGACACAAGCACGCAGAGAGAGACACACACACGCAGAGAGAGACACACACACGCAGAGAGAGACACACGCACGCAGAGAGAGACACACACACGCAGAGAGAGACACACGCACAGAGAGACACACGCAGAGAGAGACACACACACGCAGAGAGAGACACAAACACGCAGAGAGTGACACAAACACGCAGAGAGAGACACACACATACAGAGAGAGACACACACATACAGAGAGAGACACACGCAGAGAGAGGGACACACGCAGAGAGAGGGACACACGCAGAGAGAGGGACACACACACACAGAGAAACACTTGCAGACAGAGAGAGTTACACGCACGCAAAGAGAGACACACGCAGAGAGAGAGACACACACGCAGAGAGAGACACACACACGCAGAGAGAGACACACGCAGATAGAGAGACACACACGCACGCAGAGAGAGACACACGCACGCAGAGAGAGACACACACACGCAGAGAGAGACACACACACGCAGAGAGAGACACACGCACGCAGAGAGAGACACACGCACACAGAGAGAGACACACGCACACAGAGATGGAGACACACGCAGAGAGAGACACACGCAGAGAGAGACACACACGCAGAGAGAGACACACACGCAGAGAGAGACACACAGGCAGAGAGAGACACACAGGCAGAGAGAGACACACAGGCAGAGAGAGACACACACACACAGAGAGAGACACACGCACACAGAGAGAGACACACACGCAGATAGAGACACACACGCAGAGAGAGACACACACGCAGAGAGAGACACACACACGCAGAGAGACACACACACAGAGAGAGACACACACGCAGAGAGAGACACACACGCAGAGAGAGACACATGCACACAGAGAAAGACACGCACAGAGAGAGACACACGCACAAGAGAGAGAGACACACACAGAGAGAGACACACGCAGAGAGAGACACACGCAGAGAGAGACACACGCACGCAGAGAGAGACACACGCACGCAGAGAGACACACACGCACGCAGAGAGAGACACACACACACACACAGAGAGACACACACGCACAGAGAGAGACACACACGCACAGAGAGGGACACACACGCACAGAGAGATACACACACGCACAGAGAGAGACACACACGCGCAGAGAGAGACACACACGCACAGAGAGAGACACACACACGCAGAGAGAGACACACACACGCAGAGAGAGAGACAAACACGCAGAGAGAGAGAGACACACGCAGAGAGAGTCACACATGCAGAGAGATTCACACATGCAGAGAGATTCACACATGCAGAGAGAGTCACACACGCAGAGAGAGACACACACACACACGCAGAGAGAGACACACACGCAGAGAGAGACACACACGCAGAGAGAGACACACACGCAGAGAGAGACACAAACACAGAGAGAGACACACACACACACACACAGAGACACACACGCAGAGAGAGACACACACTCAGAGAGACACACACGCAGAAAGAGACACACACACAGAGAGAGACACACACACACACACAGAGAGACACGCACACACAGAGAGACACGCACACACAGATAGAGACACGCACACACAGAGAGAGAGAGAGAGACACACACAGACAGAGACACACACACACACACACAGAGAGAGACACACGCACACACACAGAGAGAGACACACACGCAGAGAGGCACACACGCACGCAGAGAGAGACACACGCAGGCAGAGAGAGACACACGCATGCAAAACGAGACACACGCACACAAAGAGAGACACACACACGCAGAGATAGACACACACACGCAGAGAGAGACACACACACGCAGAGAGAGACACACACACGCAGAAGAGACACACACACGCAGAGAGAGACACACACACGCAGAGAGAGACACACACGCAGAGAGAGACACACGCAGAGAGAGACACACGCAGAGAGAGACACACGCAGAGAGAGACACACACGCAGAGAGAGACACATGCACGCAGAGAGAGACACATGCACGCAGAGAGAGACACACACACAGAGAGAGACACACACAGAGAGAGACACACACACAGAGAGAGACACACACAGATAGAGAGACACACACGCACGCAGAGAGAGACACACGCACGCAGAGAGAGACACACGCACGCAGAGAGAGACACACACACGCAGAGAGAGACACACACACACAGAGAGAGACACACGCACGCAGAAGAGACACACACACGCAGAGAGAGACACACACACGCAGAGAGAGACACACACGCAGAGAGAGACACACGCAGAGAGAGACACACGCAGAGAGAGACACACACGCAGAGAGAGACACATGCACGCAGAGAGAGACACACATGCAGAGAGAGACACACACGCAGAGAGAGACACACACGCAGAGAGAGACACACACACACAGAGAGACACACACACACAGAGAGACACACACACGCAGAGAGACAAACACACAGAGAGAGACACACACGCACAGAGAGACACACACACAGAGAGAGACACACACACGCAGAGAGAGACACACACACGCAGAGAGAGACACACACATACAGAGAGAGACACACACGCAGAGAGAGAGACACACGCAGAGAGAGACACACACACGCAGAGAGAGACACACACATACAGAGAGAGACACACACGCAGAGAGAGAGACACACGCAGAGAGAGACACACGCAGAGAGAGACACACGCAGAGAGAGACACACACGCAGAGAGAGACACATGCACGCAGAGAGAGACACATGCACGCAGAGAGAGACACACACAGAGAGAGACACACACACAGAGAGAGACACACACACAGAGAGAGACACACACACAGAGAGAGACACACACAGATAGAGAGACACACACGCACGCAGAGAGAGACACACGCACGCAGAGAGAGACACACGCACGCAGAGAGAGACACACACACGCAGAGAGAGACACACGCACACAGAGAGAGAGACACACGCAGAGAGAGACACACACGCAGAGAGAGACACACAGGCAGAGAGAGACACACAGGCAGAGAGAGACACACGCACACAGAGAGAGACACTCACGCAGATAGAGACACACATGCAGAGAGAGACACACACGCAGAGAGAGACACACACGCAGAGAGAGACACACACACACAGAGAGACACACACACACAGAGAGACACACACACGCAGAGAGACAAACACACAGAGAGAGACACACACACACAGAGAGACAAACACTCAGAGAGAGAGACACACACGCAAAGAGAGACACACACACAGAGAGAGACACACACACGCAGAGAGAGACACACACACGCAGAGAGAGACACACACATACAGAGAGAGACACACACATACAGAGAGAGACACACGCAGAGAGAGACACACACACGCAGAGAGAGACACACACATACAGAGAGAGACACACACGCAGAGAGAGAGACACACGCAGAGAGAGGGACACACGCAGAGAGAGGGACACACACACACAGAGAAACACTTGCAGACAGAGAGAGACACAAGCACGCAGAGAGAGACACACACACGCAGAGAGAGACACACACACGCAGAGAGAGACACACGCACGCAGAGAGAGACACACACACGCAGAGAGAGACACACGCACAGAGAGACACACGCAGAGAGAGACACACACACGCAGAGAGAGACACAAACACGCAGAGAGTGACACAAACACGCAGAGAGAGACACACACATACAGAGAGAGACACACACATACAGAGAGAGACACACGCAGAGAGAGGGACACACGCAGAGAGAGGGACACACGCAGAGAGAGGGACACACACACACAGAGAAACACTTGCAGACAGAGAGAGTTACACGCACGCAAAGAGAGACACACGCAGAGAGAGAGACACACACGCAGAGAGAGACACACACACGCAGAGAGAGACACACGCAGATAGAGAGACACACACGCACGCAGAGAGAGACACACGCACGCAGAGAGAGACACACACACGCAGAGAGAGACACACACACGCAGAGAGAGACACACGCACGCAGAGAGAGACACACGCACACAGAGAGAGACACACGCACACAGAGATGGAGACACACGCAGAGAGAGACACACGCAGAGAGAGACACACACGCAGAGAGAGACACACACGCAGAGAGAGACACACAGGCAGAGAGAGACACACAGGCAGAGAGAGACACACAGGCAGAGAGAGACACACAGGCAGAGAGAGACACACACACACAGAGAGAGACACACGCACACAGAGAGAGACACACACGCAGATAGAGACACACACGCAGAGAGAGACACACACGCAGAGAGAGACACACACACGCAGAGAGACACACACACAGAGAGAGACACACACGCAGAGAGAGACACACACACACACAGAGAGACACTTGCAGACAGAGAGAGACACTTGCAGACAGAGAGAGACACACACACACAGAGAGAGACACACACACGCAGAGAGAGACACACACACGCAGAGAGAGACACACACACGCAGAGAGAGAGACACACGCAGAGAGAGGGACACATGCAGAGAGAGGGACACACGCAGAGAGAGGGACACACGCAGAGAGAAACACTTGCAGACAGAAAGAGACACAAGCACGCAGAGAGAGACACACACACGCAGAGAGAGACACACGCACAGAGAGAGAGACACACGCACAGAGAGAGAGACACACGCACAGAGAGAGAGACACACGCAGACAGAGAGAGACACACGCAGACAGAGAGAGACACACGCAGACAGAGAGAGACACACGCAGGCAGGGAGAGACACACACAGGTAGAGAGAGACACGCGCAGGCAGAGAGAGAAACACACGCAGGCAGAGAGAGAGACACACGCAGGCAGAGAGAGACACACGCAGGTAGAGAAACATGCACGCAGAGACACGCGCATGCAGACAGAGAGACACGCGCATGCAGAGAGACACACGCATGCAGAGAGAGACACACGCATGCAGAGAGACACACGCATGCAGAGAGACACACGCATGCAGAGAGACACACGCATGCAGAGAGACACACGCATGCGGAGAGAGACACGAACGCAGAGAGAGACACACACACGCAGAGAGAGACACACACACGCAGAGAGAGACACACGCAGATAGAGAGACACACACACACGCAGAGAGAGGCACATGCACGCAGAGAGAGACACAGGCAGAGAGAGACACACGCAGAGAGAGACACACAGGCAGAGAGAGACACACAGGCAGAGAGAGACACACGCACACAGAGAGAGACACACGCACACAGAGAGAGACACACGCACACAGAGAGAGACACACAGGCAGAGAGAGACACACAGGCAGAGAGAGACACACAGGCAGAGAGAGACACACGCAGAGAGAGACACACGCAGAGAGAGACACACAGGCAGAGAGAGACACACAGGCAGAGAGAGACACACAGGCAGAGAGAGACACACGCACACAGAGAGAGACACACGCACACAGAGAGAGACACACACACACAGAGACACACACACACAGAGAGACACACACACACACACACAGAGACACACACGCAGAGAGAGACACATGCACACAGAGAGAGACACAGGCAGAGAGAGAGACACACAGGCAGAGAGAGACACACGCACACAGAGAGAGACACACACGCAGATAGAGACACACACGCAGAGAGAGACACACACACGCAGAGAGAGACACACACACGCAGAGAGAGACACACACACGCAGAGAGAGACACACACACGCAGAGAGACACACACACGCAGAGAGACACACACACAGAGAGAGACACACACACAAGAGAGACAAACACTCAGAGAGAGAGACACACACGCAGAGAGAGACACACACACGCAGAGAGAGACACACACACGCAGAGAGAGACACACACACGCAGAGAGAGACACACACACGCAGAGAGACACACACACGCAGAGAGACACACACACAGAGAGAGACACACACACAAGAGAGACAAACACTCAGAGAGAGAGACACACACACACAGAGAGACACACACACAGAGAGAGACACACACGCAGAGAGAAACACTTGCAGACAGAGAGAGACACACACACGCAGAGAGAGACACACACACTCAGAGAGAGACACACACACGCAGAGAGAGACACACACATACAGAGAGAGACACACACATACAGAGAGAGACACACACGCAGAGAGAGACACACACGCAGAGAGAGAGACACACACGCAGAGAGAGGGACACACACGCAGAGAAAAACACTTGCAGACAGAGAGAGACACAAGCACACAGAGAGAGACGCACACACGAAGAGAGAGACACACACACGCAGAGAGAGACACACGCAGAGAGAGAGACACACGCAGAGAGAGAGACACACGCAGAGAGAGAGACACACGCAGAGAGAGAGACACACATGCAGAGAGAGAGAGAGACACGCAGGCAGAGAGAGGGACACACACACGCAGAGAGAGACACACACACACGCAGAGAGAGACACACACACGCAGAGAGACAGACAGACACGCAGAGAGAGAGACACACACGCAGAGAGAGAGACACACACGCAGAGAGACACACACGCAGAGAGAAACACTTGCAGACAGAGAGAGACACAAGCACGCAGAGAGAGACACACACACGCAGAGAGAGACACACACACGCAGAGAGAGACACACACACGCAGAGAGAGACACAAACACAGAGAGAGAGACACACGCAGGTAGAGAGAGACACACACACACAGAGAGAGACACACGCAGACAGAGAGAGACACACGCAGACAGAGAGAGACACACGCAGACAGAGAGAGACACACGCAGGCAGAGAGAGACACACGCAGGCAGAGAGAGACACACGCAGGCAGAGAGAGACACACGCAGGCAGAGAGAGAGACAAGCACACAGAGAGAGACAGACACAGAGAGAGAGACACACGCAGGCAGGGAGAGACACACGCAGGTAGAGAGAGACACACGCAGGCAGAGAGAGAGACACACGCAGGCAGAGAAACATGCACGCAGAGACACGCACATGCAGACAGAGAGACACGCGCATGCAGACAGAGAGACACACGCATGCAGAGAGACACACGCATGCAGACAGAGACACGCGCATGCAGACAGAGACACGCGCATGCAGAGACACGCGCATGCAGACAGAGACACACGCATGCAGACAGAGACACACGCATGCAGACAGAGACACACGCATGCAGACAGAGACACGCGCATGCAGACAGAGACACATGCATGCAGAGAGACACACGCATGCAGAGAGACACACGCATGCAGAGAGACACACGCACGCAGAGAGAGACACACACACGCAGAGAGAGACACATGCAGATAGAGAGACACAAGCACGCAGAGAGAGGCACATGCACGCAGAGAAAGACACACACACGCAGAGAGAGACACACGCAGAGAGAGACACACGCACACAGAGAGAGACACACGCACACAGAGAGAGACACACGCACACAGAGAGAGACACACGCACACACACAGAGTGAGACACACGCAGAGAGAGACACACGCAGAGAGAGACACACAGGCAGAGAGAGACACACAGGCAGAGAGAGTCACACAGGCAGAGAGAGACACACAGGCAGAGAGAGACACACGCAGAGAGAGACACTCAGGCAGAGAGAGACACTCAGGCAGAGAGACACACAGGCAGAGAGAGACACACAGGCAGAGAGAGACACATGCACACAGAGAGAGACACACACACACACACAGAGAGACACACACACACACACACAGAGAGACACACACACACAGAGAGACACACACGCAGAGAGAGACACACACGCAGAGAGAGACACATGCACACAGAGAAAGACACGCACAGAGAGAGACACACGCACAAGAGAGAGAGACACACACAGAGAGAGACACACGCAGAGAGAGACACACGCAGAGAGAGACACACGCACGCAGAGAGAGACACACGCACGCAGAGAGACACACACGCACGCAGAGAGAGACACACGCACGCAGAGAGAGACACACACACACACACAGAGAGACACACACGCACAGAGAGAGACACACACGCACAGAGAGGGACACACACGCACAGAGAGAGACACACACGCACAGAGAGAGACACACACGCGCAGAGAGAGACACACACGCACAGAGAGAGACACACACACGCAGAGAGAGACACACACACGCAGAGAGAGAGACAAACACGCAGAGAGAGAGAGACACACGCAGAGAGAGTCACACATGCAGAGAGATTCACACATGCAGAGAGATTCACACACGCAGAGAGAGTCACACACGCAGAGAGAGACACACACACACACACAGAGAGACACACACACACACAGAGAGACACACACACACACGCAGAGAGAGACACACACGCAGAGAGAGACACACACGCAGAGAGAGACACAAACACAGAGAGAGACACACACACACACACACACAGAGACACACACGCAGAGAGAGACACACACGCAGAGAGACACACACGCAGAAAGAGACACACACACAGAGAGAGACACACACACAGAGAGAGACACACACACACACAGAGAGACACGCACACACAGAGAGACACGCACACACAGATAGAGACACGCACACACAGAGAGAGAGAGAGACACACACAGACAGAGACACACACACACACACACACAGAGAGAGACACACGCACACACACAGAGAGAGACACACACGCAGAGAGGCACACACGCACGCAGAGAGAGACACACGCAGGCAGAGAGAGACACACGCACACAAAGAGAGACACACACACGCAGAGATAGACACACACACGCAGAGAGAGACACACACACGCAGAGAGAGACACACACACGCAGAAGAGACACACACACGCAGAGAGAGACACACACACGCAGAGAGAGACACACACGCAGAGAGAGACACACGCAGAGAGAGACACACGCAGAGAGACACACACGCAGAGAGAGACACATGCACGCAGAGAGAGACACATGCACGCAGAGAGAGACACACACACAGAGAGAGACACACACAGAGAGAGACACACACACAGAGAGAGACACACACACAGAGAGAGACACACACAGATAGAGAGACACACACGCACGCAGAGAGAGACACACGCACGCAGAGAGAGACACACGCACGCAGAGAGAGACACACACACGCAGAGAGAGACACACGCACGCAGAGAGAGACACACGCACGCAGAGAGAGACACACGCACACAGAGAGAGAGACACACGCAGAGAGAGACACACACGCAGAGAGAGACACACAGGCAGAGAGAGACACACAGGCAGAGAGAGACACTCACGCAGATAGAGACACTCACGCAGATAGAGACACACATGCAGAGAGAGACACACACGCAGAGAGAGACACACACGCAGAGAGAGACACACACACACAGAGAGACACACACACGCAGAGAGACACACACACGCAGAGAGACAAACACACAGAGAGAGACACACACACACAGAGAGAGAGACACACACGCAGAGAGACACACACGCAGAGAGAAACACTTGCAGACAGAGAGAGACACAAGCACGCAGAGAGAGACACAAGCACGCAGAGAGAGACACACACACGCAGAGAGAGACACACACACGCAGAGAGAGACACAAACACAGAGAGAGAGACACACGCAGGTAGAGAGAGACACACACACACAGAGAGAGACACACGCAGACAGAGAGAGACACACGCAGACAGAGAGAGACACACGCAGGCAGAGAGAGACACACGCAGGCAGAGAGAGACACACGCAGGCAGAGAGAGAGACAAGCACACAGAGAGAGACAGACACAGAGAGAGAGACACACACGCAGGCAGGGAGAGACACACGCAGGTAGAGAGAGACACACGCAGGCAGAGAGAGAGACACACGCAGGCAGAGAAACATGCACGCAGAGACACGCACATGCAGACAGAGAGACACGCGCATGCAGACAGAGAGACACACGCATGCAGAGAGACACACGCATGCAGACAGAGACACGCGCATGCAGACAGAGACACGCGCATGCAGAGACACGCGCATGCAGACAGAGACACACGCATGCAGACAGAGACACACGCATGCAGACAGAGACACGCGCATGCAGACAGAGACACACGCATGCAGAGAGACACACGCATGCAGAGAGACACACGCATGCAGAGAGACACACGCACGCAGAGAGAGACACACACACGCAGAGAGAGACACATGCAGATAGAGAGACACACGCACGCAGAGAGAGGCACATGCACGCAGAGAGAGACACACACACGCAGAGAGAGACACACGCAGAGAGAGACACACGCACACAGAGAGAGACACACGCACACAGAGAGAGACACACGCACACACACAGAGTGAGACACACGCAGAGAGAGACACACGCAGAGAGAGACACACAGGCAGAGAGAGACACACAGGCAGAGAGAGTCACACAGGCAGAGAGAGACACACAGGCAGAGAGAGACACACGCAGAGAGAGACACTCAGGCAGAGAGAGACACTCAGGCAGAGAGACACACAGGCAGAGAGAGACACACAGGCAGAGAGAGACACATGCACACAGAGAGAGACACACACACACACACACAGAGAGACACACACACACACACAGAGAGACACACACACACAGAGAGACACACACGCAGAGAGAGACACACACGCAGAGAGAGACACACACGCAGAGAGAGACACACACGCAGAGAGAGACACATGCACACAGAGAAAGACACGCACAGAGAGAGACACACGCACAAGAGAGAGAGACACACACAGAGAGAGACACACGCAGAGAGAGACACACGCAGAGAGAGACACACGCACGCAGAGAGAGACACACGCACGCAGAGAGACACACACGCACGCAGAGAGAGACACACACACACACACAGAGAGACACACACGCACAGAGAGAGACACACACGCACAGAGAGGGACACACACGCACAGAGAGAGACACACACGCACAGAGAGAGACACACACGCGCAGAGAGAGACACACACGCACAGAGAGAGACACACACACGCAGAGAGAGACACACACACGCAGAGAGACAAACACGCAGAGAGAGAGACAAACACGCAGAGAGAGAGAGACACACGCAGAGAGAGTCACACATGCAGAGAGATTCACACATGCAGAGAGATTCACACATGCAGAGAGAGTCACACACGCAGAGAGAGACACACACACACACACAGAGAGACACACACACACACAGAGAGACACACACACACAGAGAGACACACACACACACGCAGAGAGAGACACACACGCAGAGAGAGACACACACGCAGAGAGAGACACACACGCAGAGAGAGACACACACGCAGAGAAAGGCACAAACACAGAGAGAGACACACACACACACACACAGAGACACACACGCAGAGAGAGACACACACGCAGAGAGACACACACGCAGAAAGAGACACACACGCAGAAAGAGACACACACACAGAGAGAGACACACACACACACAGAGAGACACGCACACACAGAGAGACACGCACACACAGATAGAGACACGCACACAGAGAGAGAGAGAGAGAGACACACACAGACAGAGACACACACACACACACACAGAGAGAGACACACGCACACACACAGAGAGAGACACACACGCAGAGAGGCACACACGCACGCAGAGAGAGACACACGCAGGCAGAGAGAGACACACGCATGCAAAACGAGACACACGCACACAAAGAGAGACACACACACGCAGAGATAGACACACACACGCAGAGAGAGACACACACATGCAGAGAGAGACACACACACGCAGAGAGAGACACACACACGCAGAAGAGACACACACACGCAGAGAGAGACACACACGCAGAGAGAGACACACACGCAGAGAGAGACACACGCAGAGAGAGACACACGCAGAGAGAGACACACGCAGAGAGAGACACACACGCAGAGAGAGACACATGCACGCAGAGAGAGACACATGCACGCAGAGAGAGACACACACACAGAGAGAGACACACACAGAGAGAGACACACACACAGAGAGAGACACACACACAGAGAGAGACACACACACAGAGAGAGACACACACAGATAGAGAGACACACACGCACGCAGAGAGAGACACACGCACGCAGAGAGAGACACACGCACGCAGAGAGAGACACACACACGCAGAGAGAGACACACACACACAGAGAGAGACACACGCACGCAGAGAGAGACACACGCACGCAGAGAGAGACACACGCACACAGAGAGAGAGACACACGCAGAGAGAGACACACACGCAGAGAGAGACACACAGGCAGAGAGAGACACACGCACACAGAGAGTGACACTCACGCAGATAGAGACACTCACGCAGATAGAGACACTCACGCAGATAGAGACACACATGCAGAGAGAGACACACACGCAGAGAGAGACACACACGCAGAGAGAGACACACACACACAGAGAGACACACACACACAGAGAGACACACACACGCAGAGAGACAAACACACAGAGAGAGACACACACACACAGAGAGACAAACACTCAGAGAGAGAGACACACGCAGAGAGAGGGACACACGCAAGAGAGGGACACACGCAGAGAGGGACACACGCAGAGAGAGGGACACACACACACAGAGAAACACTTGTAGACAGAGAGAGACACAAGCACGCAGAGAGAGACACACACACGCAGAGAGAGACACACACACGCAGAGAGAGACACACGCACGCAGAGAGAGACACACACACGCAGAGAGAGACACACGCAGAGAGAGACACACGCAGAGAGAGACACACACACGCAGAGAGAGACACACACACGCAGAGAGAGAAACTCACACGCAGAGAGAGAAACTCACACACAGAGAGAGAGACACACACAGAGAGAGAGAGACACACACGCAGAGAGAGACACACACGCAGAGAGAGACACACATGCAGAGAGAGACACATGCACGCAGAGAGAGACACATGCACGCAGAGAGAGACACACACACAGAGAGAGACACACACAGAGAGAGACACACACACAGAGAGAGACACACACACAGAGAGAGACACACACACAGAGAGAGACACACACAGATAGAGAGACACACACGCACGCAGAGAGAGACACACGCACGCAGAGAGAGACACACGCACGCAGAGAGAGACACACACACGCAGAGAGAGACACACACACGCAGAGAGAGACACACGCACGCAGAGAGAGACACACGCACGCAGAGAGAGACACACGCACACAGAGAGAGAGACACACGCAGAGAGAGACACACACGCAGAGAGAGACACACAGGCAGAGAGAGACACACAGGCAGAGAGAGACACACGCACACAGAGAGAGACACTCACGCAGATAGAGACACTCACGCAGATAGAGACACACATGCAGAGAGAGACACACACGCAGAGAGAGACACACACGCAGAGAGAGACACACACGCAGAGAGAGACACACACACACAGAGAGACACACACACACAGAGAGACACACACACACAGAGAGACACACACACGCAGAGAGACAAACACACAGAGAGAGACACACACACACAGAGAGACAAACACTCAGAGAGAGAGACACACACGCAAAGAGAGACACACACACAGAGAGAGACACACACACGCAGAGAGAGACACACACACGCAGAGAGAGACACACACATACAGAGAGAGACACACACGCAGAGAGAGAGACACACGCAGAGAGAGACACACACACGCAGAGAGAGACACACACATACAGAGAGAGACACACACTCAGAGAGAGAGACACACGCAGAGAGAGGGACACACGCAAGAGAGGGACACACGCAGAGAGGGACACACGCAGAGAGGGACACACGCAGAGAGAGGGACACACACACACAGAGAAACACTTGCAGACAGAGAGAGACACAAGCACGCAGAGAGAGACACACACACGCAGAGAGAGACACACACACGCAGAGAGAGACACACGCACGCAGAGAGTGACACACACACGCAGAGAGAGACACACGCAGAGAGAGACACACGCAGAGAGAGACACACGCAGAGAGAGACACACACACGCAGAGAGAGACACACACATACAGAGAGAGACACACACATACAGAGAGAGACACACACGCAGAGAGAGAGACACACGCAGAGAGGGGGACACACACACACAGAGAAACACTTGCAGACAGAGAGAGACACACACACGCAGAGAGAGACACACGCACGCAGAGAGAGACACACGCACGCAGAGAGAGACACACGCACGCAGAGAGAGACACACGCAGATAGACACACACGCACGCAGAGAGAGACACACGCACGCAGAGAGAGACACACACATACAGAGAGAGACACACACGCAGAGAGAGAGACACACGCAGAGAGAGGGACACACACACCCAGAGAAACACTTGCAGACAGAGAGAGACACAAGCACGCAGAGAGAGACACACACACGCAGAGAGAGACACATGCACGCAAAGACACACGCACGCAGAGAGAGACACACGCACGCAGAGAGACAACACGCAGATAGAGAGACACACACGCACGCAGAGAGAGACATACGCACGCAGAGAGAGACACACGCACGCAGAGAGAGACACACGCACGCAGAGAGAGACACACGCAGATAGACACACACGCACGCAGAGAGAGACACACGCACGCAGAGAGAGACACACGCACGCAGAGAGAGACACACGCACGCAGAGAGAGACACACACATACAGAGAGAGACACACACGCAGAGAGAGAGACACACGCAGAGAGAGGGACACACGCAGAGAGAGGGACACACACACCCAGAGAAACACTTGCAGACAGAGAGAGACACAAGCACGCAGAGAGAGACACACACACGCAGAGAGAGACACATGCACGCAGAGACACACGCACGCAGAGAGAGACACACGCACGCAGAGAGACACACACACGCAGATAGAGACACACGCACAGAGAGAGAGACACACGCACAGAGAGAGACACACACACACAGAGAGAGACACACACACACAGAGAGAGACACACACACACAGAGAGAGACACATACACACAGAGAGAGACACACGCAGGCAGAGAGAGACACACGCAGGCAGAGAGAGAGAGACAAGCACACAGAGAGAGAGACAAACACAGAGAGAGAGACACACGCAGGCAGGGAGAGACACACGCAGGTAGAGAGAGACACACGCAGGTAGAGAGAGACACACGCAGGTAGAGAAACATGCACGCAGAGACGCACATGCAGACAGAGAGACACGCGCATACAGACAGACACACGCATGCAGAGAGAGACACGCATGCAGAGAGAGACACACGCATGCAGAGAGAGACACACGCATGCAGAGAGAGACACGCGCATGCAGACAGAGACACGCGCATGCAGACAGAGACACGCGCATGCAGACAGAGACACACGCATGCAGAGAGACACATGCAGAGAGAGAGACACACGCACGCAGAGAGAGGCACATGCACGCAGAGAGAGACACACACGCGCAGAGAGAGACACACACACGCAGAGAGAGACACACACACGCAGAGAGAGACACACGCAGAGAGAGACACACGCACACAGAGAGAGACACACGCACACAGAGAGAGACACAGGCAGAGAGAGACACACAGGCAGAGAGAGACACACAGGCAGAGAGAGACACACGCAGAGAGAGACACACAGGCAGAGAGAGACACACAGGCAGAGAGAGACACACAGGCAGAGAGAGAGACACACACACACACACAGAGAGACACACACACAGAGAGAAACACACGCAGAGAGAGACACAGGCACACAGAGAGAGACACAGGCACACAGAGAGAGGCACGCACAGAGAGAGACACACGCGCAGAGAGAGACACACACGCAGAGAGAGACACACACGCAGAGAGAGACACACACGCAGAGAGAGACACACAAACGCAGAGAGAGACACACACACACACACGCAGAGAGACACACACGCAGAGAGACACGCACACACAGAGAGACACGCACACACAGATAGAGACACGCACACACAGAGAGAGAGAGAGAGACACACACAGACAGAGACACACACACACACACACAGAGAGAGACACACGCACACACACAGAGAGAGACACACACGCAGAGAGGCACACACGCACGCAGAGAGAGACACACGCAGGCAGAGAGAGACACACGCATGCAAAACGAGACACACGCACACAAAGAGAGACACACACACGCAGAGATAGACACACACACGCAGAGAGAGACACACACACGCAGAGAGAGACACACACACGCAGAGAGAGACACACACACGCAGAGAGAGACACACACGCAGAGAGAGACACACGCAGAGAGAGACACACGCAGAGAGAGACACACGCAGAGAGAGACACATGCACGCAGAGAGAGACACATGCACGCAGAGAGAGACACACACACAGAGAGAGACACACACAGAGAGAGAGACACACACAGAGAGAGACACACACACAGAGAGAGACACACACACAGAGAGAGACACACACAGATAGAGAGACACACACAGATAGAGAGACACACACGCACGCAGAGAGAGACACACGCACGCAGAGAGAGACACACGCACGCAGAGAGAGACACACGCACGCAGAGAGAGACACACACACACAGAGAGAGACACACGCACGCAGAGAGAGACACACGCACACAGAGAGAGAGACACACGCAGAGAGAGACACACACGCAGAGAGAGACACACAGGCAGAGAGAGACACACAGGCAGAGAGAGACACACGCACACAGAGAGAGACACTCACGCAGATAGAGACACTCACGCAGATAGAGACACACATGCAGAGAGAGACACACACGCAGAGAGAGACACACACGCAGAGAGAGACACACACGCAGAGAGAGACACACACACACAGAGAGACACACACACACAGAGAGACACACACACGCAGAGAGACAAACACACAGAGAGAGACACACACACACAGAGAGACAAACACTCAGAGAGAGAGACACACACGCAAAGAGAGACACACACACAGAGAGAGACACACACACGCAGAGAGAGACACACACACGCAGAGAGAGACACACACATACAGAGAGAGACACACACGCAGAGAGAGAGACACACGCAGAGAGAGACACACACACGCAGAGAGAGACACACACATACAGAGAGAGACACACACTCAGAGAGAGAGACACACGCAGAGAGAGGGACACACGCAAGAGAGGGACACACGCAGAGAGGGACACACGCAGAGAGGGACACACGCAGAGAGAGGGACACACACACACAGAGAAACACTTGCAGACAGAGAGAGACACAAGCACGCAGAGAGAGACACACACACGCAGAGAGAGACACACACACGCAGAGAGAGACACACGCACGCAGAGAGTGACACACACACGCAGAGAGAGACACACGCAGAGAGAGACACACGCAGAGAGAGACACACGCAGAGAGAGACACACACACGCAGAGAGAGACACACACATACAGAGAGAGACACACACATACAGAGAGAGACACACACGCAGAGAGAGAGACAAACGCAGAGAGGGGGACACACACACACAGAGAAACACTTGCAGACAGAGAGAGACACACACACGCAGAGAGAGACACACGCACGCAGAGAGAGACACACGCACGCAGAGAGAGACACACGCACGCAGAGAGAGACACACGCAGATAGACACACACGCACGCAGAGAGAGACACACGCACGCAGAGAGAGACACACACATACAGAGAGAGACACACACGCAGAGAGAGAGACACACGCAGAGAGAGGGACACACGCAGAGAGAGGGACACACACACCCAGAGAAACACTTGCAGACAGAGAGAGACACAAGCACGCAGAGAGAGACACACACACGCAGAGAGAGACACATGCACGCAAAGACACACGCACGCAGAGAGAGACACACGCACGCAGAGAGACAACACGCAGATAGAGAGACACACACGCACGCAGAGAGAGACATACGCACGCAGAGAGAGACACACGCACGCAGAGAGAGACACACGCACGCAGAGAGAGACACACGCAGATAGACACACACGCACGCAGAGAGAGACACACGCACGCAGAGAGAGACACACGCACGCAGAGAGAGACACACGCACGCAGAGAGAGACACACGCACGCAGAGAGAGACACACACATACAGAGAGAGACACACACGCAGAGAGAGAGACACACGCAGAGAGAGGGACACACGCAGAGAGAGGGACACACACACCCAGAGAAACACTTGCAGACAGAGAGAGACACAAGCACGCAGAGAGAGACACACACACGCAGAGAGAGACACATGCACGCAGAGACACACGCACGCAGAGAGAGACACACGCACGCAGAGAGACACACGCACGCAGATAGAGACACACACACGCAGATAGAGACACACGCACAGAGAGAGACACACACGCACAGAGAGAGACACACACACACAGAGAGAGACACACACACACAGAGAGAGACACACACACACAGAGAGAGACACATACACACAGAGAGAGACACACGCAGGCAGAGAGAGACACACGCAGGCAGAGAGAGAGAGACAAGCACACAGAGAGAGAGACAAACACAGAGAGAGAGACACACGCAGGCAGGGAGAGACACACGCAGGTAGAGAGAGACACACGCAGGTAGAGAGAGACACACGCAGGTAGAGAAACATGCACGCAGAGACGCACATGCAGACAGAGAGACACGCGCATACAGACAGACACACGCATGCAGAGAGAGACACGCATGCAGAGAGAGACACACGCATGCAGAGAGAGACACACGCATGCAGAGAGAGACACGCGCATGCAGACAGAGACACGCGCATGCAGACAGAGACACGCGCATGCAGACAGAGACACACGCATGCAGAGAGACACATGCAGAGAGAGAGACACATGCAGAGAGAGAGACACACGCACGCAGAGAGAGGCACATGCACGCAGAGAGAGACACACACGCGCAGAGAGAGACACACACACGCAGAGAGAGACACACACACGCAGAGAGAGACACACGCAGAGAGAGACACACGCACACAGAGAGAGACACACGCACACAGAGAGAGACACACGCACACAGAGAGAGACACAGGCAGAGAGAGACACACAGGCAGAGAGAGACACACAGGCAGAGAGAGACACACGCAGAGAGAGACACACAGGCAGAGAGAGACACACAGGCAGAGAGAGACACACAGGCAGAGAGAGAGACACACACACACACACAGAGAGACACACACACAGAGAGAAACACACGCAGAGAGAGACACAGGCACACAGAGAGAGACACAGGCACACAGAGAGAGGCACGCACAGAGAGAGACACACGCGCAGAGAGAGACACACACGCAGAGAGAGACACACACGCAGAGAGAGACACACACGCAGAGAGAGACACACACGCAGAGAGAGACACACAAACGCAGAGAGAGACACACACACACACACGCAGAGAGACACACACGCAGAGAGACACACACGCAGAGAGAGACACACACAGAGAGAGACACACAGAGAGAGAGACACACAAACGCAGAGAGACACACACACGCAGAGAGAGACACACACAGAGAGAGACACACACAGAGAGAGACACACACACGCCGAGAGAGACACACGCACAGAGAGACACACGCACAGAGAGACACACTCACAGAGACACACACACGCAGAGAGACACACACACACACACAGAGAGAAACACACGCAGAGAGAGACACACACAGAGAGAGACACACACAGAGAGAGACACACACACGCCGAGAGAGACACACGCACAGAGAGACACACGCACAGAGAGACACACTCACAGAGACACACACACGCAGAGAGACACACACGCAGAGAGACACACACACACACACAGAGAGAAACACACGCAGAGAGAGACACACGCAGAGAGAGACACACGCACACACAGAGAGACACACGCACACACAGAGAGACACACACACGCAGAGAGAGACACACACACGCAGAGAGAGACACACACGCAGAGAGACACACACAGAGAGAGAGACACACACACACGCAGAGAGACACACACACTCGCAGAGAGAGACACACACTCGCAGAGAGAGACACACACACGCAGAGAGAGACACACACACGCAGAGAGAGACACACACACACAGAGAGACACACACACACACAGAGAAACACACACACAGAGAGAGACACACACACAGAGAGAGACACACACACACAGAGAGACACACACACACAGAGAGACACACACACACAGAGAGACACACACACACACAGAGAGACACACACACACACAGAGAGACACACACACACACAGAGAGAGACACACACACACAGAGAGACACACAACCAGAGAGAGACACACACACACAGAGAGACACACACACACAGAGAGAGACACACACGCAGAGAGAGACACACACGCAGAGAGAGACACACACACACACAGAGAGACACACACACACACAGAGAGAGACACACACACGCAGAGAGTGTCACACACACAGAGAGAGACACACACGCAGAGAGAGACACACACGCAGAGAGAGACACACACGCAGAGAGAGACACACATATGCAGAGAGAGTCACACACACACAGATACACACACACACAGAGACACACACACGCAGAGACACACACACGCAGAGACACACACACGCAGAGACACACACACGCAGAGACACACGCAGAGAGACACACACACGCAGAGAGAGACACACAGACGCAGTGAGAGAGACACACGCAGAGAGGGACACACACGCAGAGAGACACACACGCAGAGAGAGACACACGCAGAGAGGGACACACGCAGAGAGGGACACACGCAGAGAGGGACACACGCAGAGAGGGACACACGCAGAGAGGGACACACACAGAGAGAGAGAGAGAGACACACACACAGAGAGAGAGAGAGACACACACACGCAGAGAGAGAGAGACACACACACGCAGAGAGAGAGAGACACACACACGCAGAGAGAGACACACACGCAGAGAGAGACACGCACGCAGAGGGAGACACGCACGCAGAGGGAGACACGCACGCAGAGAGACACACGCACGCAGAGAGACACACGCACGCAGAGAGACACACGCAGAGAGACACACGCAGAGAGAGACACGCAGAGAGAGACACGCAGGCAAAGAGACACACGCAGGCAGAGAGAGACAAACACACACAGAGAGAGACACACACACGCAGAGAGAGACACACACACACAGAGACACGCACGCAGAGAGACACACGCAGAGAGACACACGCGGGCAGAGAGACACACGCAGGCAGAGAGAGACAAACACACGCAGAGAGAGACACACACACGCAGAGAGAGACACACACACAGAGAGACACACACACAGAGAGACACACACACAGAGAGACACACACACACACAGAGAGACACACACACACACAGAGAGACACACACACAGAGAGAGACACACACACAGAGAGAGACACACACACAGAGAGAGACACACACACACACACAGAGACACACACACACACAGAGAGAGACACACACACAGAGAGAGACACACACACACAGAGAGAGACACACACACAGAGAGAGAGACACACACACAGAGAGAGAGACACACACACACAGAGAGAGACACACACACGCAGAGAGACACCCACGCAGAGAGAGACACGCAGGCAGAGAGAGACACACACACGCAGAGAGAGACACACGCATACAGAGAGAGACACACACACACACGCAGAGAGACACACACGCAGAGAGAGTCACACACGCAGAGAGAAACACACACGCAGAGAGAAACACACATGCAGAGAGAAACACACACACACAGAGAGACACACACACACACAGAGAGACACACACACAGAGAGTGACACACACACAGAGAGTGACACACACACGCAGAGAGAGACACACACACACAGAGAGAGACACACGCAGAGAGAGACACACGCAGAGAGAGACACACGCACACAGAGAGAGACACACGCACACAGAGAGAGACACAGGCAGAGAGAGACACACAGGCAGAGAGAGACACACGCAGAGAGAGACACACGCAGAGAGAGAGACACACACACACACACAGAGACACACACACACACAGAGAGACACACACACACACACAGAGACACACACACACACAGAGAGACACACACACACAGAGAGAAACACACACACAGAGAGAAACACACACACACAGAGAGAAACACACGCAGAGAGAGACACAGGCACACAGAGAGAGACACAGGCACACAGAGAGAGACACAGGCACACAGAGAGAGACACGCACAGAGAGAGACACACGCGCAGAGAGAGACACACACGCAGAGAGAGACACACACGCAGAGAGAGACACACACACACACACACAGAGAGAGAGACACACACGCACACACAGAGAGAGACACACACGCAGAGAGATACACACGCAGAGAGACACACACGCAGAGAGACACACACGCAGAGAGAGATACACACACACGCAGAGAGAGAGACACACACGCAGAGAGAAACACTTGCAGACAGAGAGAGACACAAGCACGCAGAGAGAGACACACACACGCAGAGAGAGACATACACACGCAGAGAGAGACACACACAGAGAGAGACACCCACGCAGGCAGAGAGAGAGAGACATGCAGGCAGAGAGAGAGAGACACACACAGAGAGAGACACACACACACGCAGAGAGAGACACACACACACGCAGAGGGAGAGACACACACACACGCAGAGAGCGACACACACACACGCAGAGAGCGACACACACACACGCAGAGAGAGAGAGACACACACACACAGAGAGAGAGACACACACGCAGAGAGAGAGACACACACGCAGAGAGAAACACTTGCAGACAGAGAGAGACACAAGCACGCAGAGAGAGACACACACACAGAGAGAGAGACACACGCAGACAGAGAGAGACACACGCAGACAGAGAGAGACACACGCAGACAGAGAGAGACACACGCAGGTAGAGAGAGACACACGCAGACAGAGAGAGACACACGCAGGTAGAGAGAGACACACGCAGGCAGAGAGAGACACACGCAGGCAGAGAGAGACACACGCAGGCAGAGAGAGACACACGCAGGCAGAGAGAGACACACGCAGGCAGAGAGAGACACACGCAGGCAGAGAGAGAGAGACAAGCACACACAGAGAGAGAGACAAACACAGAGAGAGAGACACACTCAGGCAGGGAGAGAAACACACGCAGGCAGAGAGAGAGACACACGCAGGCAGAGAGAGACACACGCAGGTAGAGAAACATGCACGCAGAGACACGCACATGCAGACAGAGAGACACGCGCATGCAGAGAGACACACGCATGCAGAGAGAGACACACGCATGCAGAGAGACACACGCATGCAGAGAGACACACGCATGCAGAGAGACACACGCATGCAGAGAGACACACGCATGCAGAGAGACACACACATGCAGAGAGACACACGCATGCAGAGAGACACACACACGCAGAGAGACACACGCAGATAGAGAGACACATACACGCAGAGAGAGACACACGCACACAGAGAGAGACACATGCACACAGAGAGAGACACACGCAGAGAGAGACACACAGAGAGACACACGCAGAGAGAGACACACGCAGAGAGAGACACACGCAGAGAGAGACACACACAGGCAGAGAGACACACACAGGCAGAGAGAGACACACACGCAGAGAGAGACACACACGCAGAGAGAGACACACACGCAGAGAGGGACACATGCACACAGAGAGAGACACAGGCAGAGAGAGACACACAGGCAGAGAGAGACACACGCACACAGAGAGACACACTCACACAGAGAGACACACGCACACAGAGAGACACACACACGCAGAGAGACACACACACGCAGAGAGACACACACACAGAGAGAGACACACACACACACACAGAGACACACACACAGAGAGACAAACACTCAGAGAGAGAGACACACACACAGAGACAGAGACACACACAGAGAGAGACACACACACAGAGAGAGACACACACACAGAGAGAAACACTTGCAGACAGAGAGAGACACACACGCAGAGAGACACACACACACAGAGAGACACACACACACAGAGAGACACACACACATACAGAGAGAGTCACACACATACAGAGAGAGTCACACACATACAGAGAGAGTCACACATGCAGAGAGAGGGACACACACGCAGAGAAAAACACTTGCAGACAGAGAGAGACACAAGCACGCAGAGAGAGACACACACACGCAGAGAGAGAGACACACGCAGAGAGAGAGGCACACGCAGAGAGAGAGACACACGCAGGCAGAGAGAGAGAGACACGCAGGCAGAGAGAGAGAGAGACACGCAGGCAAAGAGTGAGAGATACACACACACACGCAGAGAGAGAGACACACCCGCAGAGAGAGAGACACACCCGCAGAGAGAGAGACACACGCACAGAGAGAGACACACACACACAGAGAGAGACACACACACACAGAGAGAGACACACACACACGCAGAGAGACACACACGCAGAGAGAAACACTTGCAGACAGAGAGAGACACAAGCACGCAGAGAGAGACACACACACGCAGAGAGAGACACACACACGCAGATAGAGACACACACACGCAGAGAGAGACACACACACGCAGATAGAGACACACACACGCAGATAGAGACACACACACAGAGAGAGAGACACACGCACAGAGAGAGACACACACACACAGAGAGAGACACACACACACAGAGAGAGACACATACACACAGAGAGAGACACACGCAGGCAGAGAGAGACACACGCAGGCAGAGAGAGAGAGACAAGCACACAGAGAGAGAGACAAACACAGAGAGAGAGACACACGCAGGCAGGGAGAGACACACGCAGGTAGAGAGAGACACACGCAGGTAGAGAGAGACACACGCAGGTAGAGAAACATGCACGCAGAGACGCACATGCAGACAGAGAGACACGCACATACAGACAGACACACGCATGCAGAGAGAGACACGCATGCAGAGAGAGACACACGCATGCAGAGAGAGACACACGCATGCAGAGAGAGACACGCGCATGCAGACAGAGACACGCGCATGCAGACAGAGACACGCGCATGCAGACAGAGACACACGCATGCAGAGAGACACATGCAGAGAGAGAGACACATGCAGAGAGAGAGACACACGCACGCAGAGAGAGGCACATGCACGCAGAGAGAGACACACACGCGCAGAGAGAGACACACACACGCAGAGAGAGACACACACACGCAGAGAGAGACACACGCAGAGAGAGACACACGCACACAGAGAGAGACACACGCACACAGAGAGAGACACAGGCAGAGAGAGACACACAGGCAGAGAGAGACACACAGGCAGAGAGAGACACACAGGCAGAGAGAGACACACAGGCAGAGAGAGAGACACACACACACACACAGAGAGACACACACACAGAGAGAAACACACGCAGAGAGAGACACAGGCACACAGAGAGAGACACAGGCACACAGAGAGAGGCACGCACAGAGAGAGACACACGCGCAGAGAGAGACACACACGCAGAGAGAGACACACACGCAGAGAGAGACACACACGCAGAGAGAGACACACACGCAGAGAGAGACACACAAACGCAGAGAGAGACACACACACACACACGCAGAGAGACACACACGCAGAGAGACACACACAGAGAGAGAGACACACACACACGCAGAGAGACACACACACTCGCAGAGAGAGACACACACACGCAGAGAGAGACACACACACGCAGAGAGAGACACACACACACAGAGAGACACACACACACACAGAGAAACACACACACAGAGAGAGACACACACACAGAGAGAGACACACACACACAGAGAGACACACACACACAGAGAGACACACACACACACAGAGAGACACACACACACACAGAGAGACACACACACACACAGAGAGAGACACACACACACAGAGAGACACACACACAGAGAGAGACACACACACACAGAGAGACACACACACACAGAGAGACACACGCACGCAGAGAGAGACACACGCACGCAGAGAGAGACACACACACGCAGAGAGAGACACACACACACAGAGAGACACACGCGCAGAGAGAGACACACACGCAGAGAGAGACACACACGCAGAGAGAGACACACACACACACAGAGAGACACACAACCAGAGAGAGACACACACACACACAGAGACACACACACGCAGAGAGAGACACACACGCAGAGAGAGACACACACGCAGAGAGAGACACACACACACACACAGAGAGACACACACACACACAGAGAGAGACACACACACGCAGAGAGTGTCACACACACAGAGAGAGACACACACGCAGAGAGAGACACACACGCAGAGAGAGACACACACGCAGAGAGAGACACACACACACACAGAGAGACACACAACCAGAGAGAGACACACACACACACAGAGAGACACACACGCAGAGAGAGACACACACGCAGAGAGAGACACACACGCAGAGAGAGACACACACGCAGAGAGAGACACACACACACACAGAGAGACACACACACACACAGAGAGAGACACACACACGCAGAGAGTGTCACACACACAGAGAGAGACACACACGCAGAGAGAGACACACACGCAGAGTGAGACACACACGCAGAGAGACACACACAGAGAGAGAGACACACACAGAGAGAGAGACACACACACACGCAGAGAGACACACACACTCGCAGAGAGAGACACACACTCGCAGAGAGAGACACACACACGCAGAGAGAGACACACACACGCAGAGAGAGACACACACACACACAGAGAAACACACACACAGAGAGAGACACACACACAGAGAGAGACACACACACAGAGAGAGACACACACACACAGAGAGACACACACACACACAGAGAGACACACACACACACAGAGAGAGACACACACACACAGAGAGACACACACACAGAGAGAGACACACACACACAGAGAGACACACACACACAGAGAGACACACACACACAGAGAGACACACGCACGCAGAGAGAGACACACGCACGCAGAGAGAGACACACACACGCAGAGAGAGACACACACACACAGAGAGACACACGCGCAGAGAGAGACACACACGCAGAGAGAGACACACACACACACAGAGAGACACACAACCAGAGAGAGACACACACACACACAGAGACACACACACGCAGAGAGAGACACACACGCAGAGAGAGACACACACGCAGAGAGAGACACACACACACACAGAGAGACACACACACACACAGAGAGAGACACACACACGCAGAGAGTGTCACACACACAGAGAGAGACACACACGCAGAGAGAGACACACACGCAGAGAGAGACACACACGCAGAGAGAGACACACACACACACAGAGAGACACACAACCAGAGAGAGACACACACACACACAGAGAGACACACACGCAGAGAGAGACACACACGCAGAGAGAGACACACACGCAGAGAGAGACACACACACACACAGAGAGACACACACACACACAGAGAGAGACACACACACGCAGAGAGTGTCACACACACAGAGAGAGACACACACGCAGAGAGAGACACACACGCAGAGAGAGACACACACGCAGAGAGAGACACACATATGCAGAGAGAGTCACACACACACAGATACACACACACACAGAGACACACACACGCAGAGACACACACACGCAGAGACACACACACGCAGAGACACACGCAGAGAGACACACACACGCAGAGAGAGACACACAGACGCAGTGAGAGAGACACACGCAGAGAGGGACACACACGCAGAGAGACACACACGCAGAGAGAGACACACGCAGAGAGGGACACACGCAGAGAGGGACACACGCAGAGAGGGACACACGCAGAGAGGGACACACGCAGAGAGGGACACACACAGAGAGAGAGAGAGAGACACACACACAGAGAGAGAGAGAGACACACACACGCAGAGAGAGAGAGACACACACACGCAGAGAGAGAGAGACACACACACGCAGAGAGAGACACACACGCAGAGAGAGACACGCACGCAGAGGGAGACACGCACGCAGAGGGAGACACGCACGCAGAGAGACACACGCACGCAGAGAGACACACGCAGAGAGACACACGCAGAGAGAGACACGCAGAGAGAGACACGCAGGCAAAGAGACACACGCAGGCAGAGAGAGACAAACACACACAGAGAGAGACACACACACGCAGAGAGAGACACACACACACAGAGACACGCACGCAGAGAGACACACGCAGAGAGACACACGCGGGCAGAGAGACACACGCAGGCAGAGAGAGACAAACACACGCAGAGAGAGACACACACACGCAGAGAGAGACACACACACAGAGAGACACACACACAGAGAGACACACACACAGAGAGACACACACACACACAGAGAGACACACACACAGAGAGAGACACACACACAGAGAGAGACACACACACAGAGAGAGAGACACACACACACAGAGAGACACACACACACACAGAGAGAGACACACACACAGAGAGAGACACACACACACAGAGAGAGACACACACACAGAGAGAGAGACACACACACAGAGAGAGAGACACACACACACAGAGAGAGACACACACACACAGAGAGACACCCACGCAGAGAGAGACACGCAGGCAGAGAGAGACACACACACGCAGAGAGAGACACACACATACAGAGAGAGACACACACACACACGCAGAGAGACACACACGCAGAGAGAGTCACACACGCAGAGAGAAACACACATGCAGAGAGAAACACACACACAGAGAGACACACACACACACAGAGAGACACACACACACACAGAGAGACACACACACAGAGAGTGACACACACACAGAGAGTGACACACACACGCAGAGAGAGACACACACACACAGAGAGAGACACACGCAGAGAGAGACACACGCAGAGAGAGACACACGCACACAGAGAGAGACACACGCACACAGAGAGAGACACAGGCAGAGAGAGACACACAGGCAGAGAGAGACACACGCAGAGAGAGACACACGCAGAGAGAGAGACACACACACACACACAGAGACACACACACACACAGAGAGACACACACACACACACAGAGACACACACACACACAGAGAGACACACACACACAGAGAGAAACACACACACAGAGAGAAACACACACACACAGAGAGAAACACACGCAGAGAGAGACACAGGCACACAGAGAGAGACACAGGCACACAGAGAGAGACACAGGCACACAGAGAGAGACACGCACAGAGAGAGACACACGCGCAGAGAGAGACACACACGCAGAGAGAGACACACACGCAGAGAGAGACACACACACACACACACAGAGAGAGAGACACACACGCACACACAGAGAGAGACACACACGCAGAGAGATACACACGCAGAGAGACACACACGCAGAGAGACACACACGCAGAGAGAGATACACACACACGCAGAGAGAGAGACACACACGCAGAGAGAAACACTTGCAGACAGAGAGAGACACAAGCACGCAGAGAGAGACACACACACGCAGAGAGAGACATACACACGCAGAGAGAGACACACACAGAGAGAGACACCCACGCAGGCAGAGAGAGAGAGACATGCAGGCAGAGAGAGAGAGACACGCAGGCAGAGAGAGACACACACACACGCAGAGAGAGACACACACACACGCAGAGAGAGAGACACACACACGCAGAGAGAGAGAGACACACACGGAGAGAGAGACACACACACGCAGAGAGAGAGACACACACACGCAGAGAGAGAGACACACACGCAGAGAGAGAGACACACACGCAGAGAGAAACACTTGCAGACAGAGAGAGACACAAGCACGCAGAGAGAGACACACACACAGAGAGAGAGACACACGCAGACAGAGAGAGACACACGCAGACAGAGAGAGACACACGCAGACAGAGAGAGACACACGCAGGTAGAGAGAGACACACGCAGACAGAGAGAGACACACGCAGGCAGAGAGAGACACACGCAGGCAGAGAGAGACACACGCAGGCAGAGAGAGACACACGCAGGCAGAGAGAGACACACGCAGGCAGAGAGAGACACACGCAGGCAGAGAGAGAGAGACAAGCACACACAGAGAGAGAGACAAACACAGAGAGAGAGACACACTCAGGCAGGGAGAGAAACACACGCAGGCAGAGAGAGAGACACACGCAGGCAGAGAGAGACACACGCAGGTAGAGAAACATGCACGCAGAGACACGCACATGCAGACAGAGAGACACGCGCATGCAGAGAGACACACGCATGCAGAGAGAGACACACGCATGCAGAGAGACACACGCATGCAGAGAGACACACGCATGCAGAGAGACACACGCATGCAGAGAGACACACGCATGCAGAGAGACACACACATGCAGAGAGACACACGCATGCAGAGAGACACACACACGCAGAGAGACACACGCAGATAGAGAGACACATACACGCAGAGAGAGACACACGCACACAGAGAGAGACACATGCACACAGAGAGAGACACACGCAGAGAGAGACACACAGAGAGACACACGCAGAGAGAGACACACGCAGAGAGAGACACACGCAGAGAGAGACACACACAGGCAGAGAGACACACACAGGCAGAGAGAGACACACACGCAGAGAGAGACACACACGCAGAGAGAGACACACACGCAGAGAGAGACACACACGCAGAGAGGGACACATGCACACAGAGAGAGACACAGGCAGAGAGAGACACACAGGCAGAGAGAGACACACGCACACAGAGAGACACACGCACACAGAGAGACACACGCACACAGAGAGACACACACACGCAGAGAGACACACACACGCAGAGAGACACACACACAGAGAGAGACACACACACACACACAGAGACACACACACAGAGAGACAAACACTCAGAGAGAGAGACACACACACAGAGACAGAGACACACACAGAGAGAGACACACACACAGAGAGAGACACACACACAGAGAGAAACACTTGCAGACAGAGAGAGACACACACGCAGAGAGACACACACACACAGAGAGACACACACACACAGAGAGACACACACACATACAGAGAGAGTCACACACATACAGAGAGAGTCACACACATACAGAGAGAGTCACACATGCAGAGAGAGGGACACACACGCAGAGAAAAACACTTGCAGACAGAGAGAGACACAAGCACGCAGAGAGAGACACACACACGCAGAGAGAGAGACACACGCAGAGAGAGAGGCACACGCAGAGAGAGAGACACACGCAGGCAGAGAGAGAGAGACACGCAGGCAGAGAGAGAGAGAGACACGCAGGCAAAGAGTGAGAGATACACACACACACGCAGAGAGAGAGACACACCCGCAGAGAGAGAGACACACCCGCAGAGAGAGAGACACACGCACAGAGAGAGACACACACACACAGAGAGAGACACACACACACAGAGAGAGACACACACACACGCAGAGAGACACACACGCAGAGAGAAACACTTGCAGACAGAGAGAGACACAAGCACGCAGAGAGAGACACACACACGCAGAGAGAGACACACACACGCAGATAGAGACACACACACGCAGATAGAGACACACACACAGAGAGAGAGACACACGCACAGAGAGAGACACACACACACACAGAGAGACACACACACACACAGAGAGACACATACACACAGAGAGAGACACACGCAGGCAGAGAGAGACACACGCAGGCAGAGAGAGAGAGACAAGCACACAGAGAGAGAGACAAACACAGAGAGAGAGACACACGCAGGCAGGGAGAGACACACGCAGGTAGAGAGAGACACACGCAGGTAGAGAGAGACACACGCAGGTAGAGAAACATGCACGCAGAGACGCACATGCAGACAGAGAGACACGCGCATACAGACAGACACACGCATGCAGAGAGAGACACGCATGCAGAGAGAGACACGCATGCAGAGAGAGACACACGCATGCAGAGAGAGACACACGCATGCAGAGAGAGACACGCGCATGCAGACAGAGACACGCGCATGCAGACAGAGACACGCGCATGCAGACAGAGACACGCGCATGCAGAGAGACACATGCAGAGAGAGAGACACACGCACGCAGAGAGAGACACACACACGCAGAGAGAGACACACACACGCAGAGAGAGACACACACACGCAGAGAGAGACACACGCAGAGAGAGACACACGCACACAGAGAGAGACACACGCACACAGAGAGAGACACAGGCAGAGAGAGACACACGCAGAGAGAGACACACAGGCAGAGAGAGACACACAGGCAGAGAGAGACACACAGGCAGAGAGAGACACACAGGCAGAGAGAGAGACACACACACACACACAGAGAGACACACACACACACACAGAGAGACACACACACAGAGAGAAACACACGCAGAGAGAGACACAGGCACACAGAGAGAGACACAGGCACACAGAGAGAGACACGCACAGAGAGAGACACACGCGCAGAGAGAGACACACACGCAGAGAGAGACACACACGCAGAGAGAGACACACAAACGCAGAGAGAGACACACACACACACGCAGAGAGACACACATGCAGAGAGACACACACGCAGAGAGACACACACGCAGAGAGACACACACAGAGAGAGACACACAAACGCAGAGAGACACACACACACAGAGAGAGACACACACAGAGAGAGACACACACAGAGAGAGACACACACACGCCGAGAGAGACACACGCACAGAGAGACACACGCACAGAGAGACACACTCACAGAGACACACACACGCAGAGAGACACACACACACACACACAGAGAGAAACACACGCAGAGAGAGACACACGCAGAGAGAGACACACGCACACACAGAGAGACACACACACGCAGAGAGAGACACACACACGCAGAGAGAGACACACACACGCAGAGAGACACACACAGAGAGAGAGACACACACACACGCAGAGAGACACACACACTCGCAGAGAGAGACACACACACGCAGAGAGAGACACACACACGCAGAGAGAGACACACACACACAGAGAGACACACACACACACAGAGAGACACACACACAGAGAGAGACACACACACAGAGAGAGACACACACACACAGAGAGACACACACACAGAGAGAGACACACACACACAGAGAGACACACACACACACACAGAGAGACACACACACACAGAGAGACACACACACAGAGAGAGACACACACACACAGAGAGACACACACACACAGAGAGACACACGCACGCAGAGAGAGACACACACACGCAGAGAGAGACACACACACACAGAGAGACACACGCGCAGAGAGAGACACACACGCAGAGAGAGACACACACGCAGAGAGAGACACACACGCAGAGAGAGACACACACACACACAGAGAGACACACAACCAGAGAGAGACACACACACACACAGAGAGACACACACGCAGAGAGAGACACACACGCAGAGAGAGACACACACGCAGAGAGAGACACACACACACACAGAGAGACACACACACACACAGAGAGAGACACACACACGCAGAGAGTGTCACACACACAGAGAGAGACACACACGCAGAGAGAGACACACACGCAGAGAGAGACACACATATGCAGAGAGAGTCACACACACACAGATACACACACACACAGAGACACACACACGCAGAGACACACACACGCAGAGACACACACACGCAGAGACACACGCAGAGAGACACACACACGCAGAGAGAGACACACAGACGCAGTGAGAGAGACACACGCAGAGAGGGACACACACGCAGAGAGACACACACGCAGAGAGAGACACACGCAGAGAGGGACACACGCAGAGAGGGACACACGCAGAGAGGGACACACAGAGAGAGAGAGAGAGAGAGACACACACAGAGAGAGAGAGAGACACACACACGCAGAGAGAGAGAGACACACACACGCAGAGAGAGACACACACGCAGAGAGAGACACGCACGCAGAGGGAGACACGCACGCAGAGGGAGACACGCACGCAGAGAGACACACGCACGCAGAGAGACACACGCAGAGAGACACACGCAGAGAGAGACACGCAGAGAGAGACACGCAGGCAAAGAGACACACGCAGGCAGAGAGAGACAAACACACACAGAGAGAGACACACACACGCAGAGAGAGACACACACACACAGAGACACGCACGCAGAGAGACACACGCAGAGAGACACACGCGGGCAGAGAGACACACGCAGGCAGAGAGAGACACACACACGCAGAGAGAGACACACACACGCAGAGAGAGACACACACACAGAGAGACACACACACAGAGAGACACACACACAGAGAGACACACACACACACAGAGAGACACACACACAGAGAGAGACACACACACAGAGAGAGACACACACACAGAGAGAGACACACACACAGAGAGAGAGACACACACACACAGAGAGAGACACACACACAGAGAGAGACACACACACAGAGAGAGACACACACACACAGAGAGAGACACACACACAGAGAGAGAGACACACACACACAGAGAGAGACACACACACGCAGAGAGACACCCACGCAGAGAGAGACACACACACGCAGAGAGAGACACACACACGCAGAGAGAGACACACACATACAGAGAGAGACACACACACACACGCAGAGAGAGTCACACACGCAGAGAGAAACACACATGCAGAGAGAAACATACACACAGAGAGACACACACACACACAGAGAGACACACACACAGAGAGTGACACACACACAGAGAGTGACACACACACGCAGAGAGAGACACACACACGCAGAGAGAGACACACACACGCAGAGAGAGACACACGCAGAGAGAGACACACGCAGAGAGAGACACACGCAGAGAGAGACACACGCACACAGAGAGAGACACACGCACACAGAGAGAGACACAGGCAGAGAGAGACACACAGGCAGAGAGAGACACACGCAGAGAGAGACACACGCAGAGAGAGAGACACACGCAGAGAGAGAGACACACGCAGAGAGAGAGACACACACACACACACAGAGACACACACACACACAGAGAGACACACACACACACAGAGAGACACACACACACAGAGAGAAACACACACACACAGAGAGAAACACACGCAGAGAGAGACACAGGCACACAGAGAGAGACACAGGCACACAGAGAGAGACACGCACAGAGAGAGACACACGCGCAGAGAGAGACACACACGCAGAGAGAGACACACACGCAGAGAGAGACACACACGCAGAGAGAGACACACACACACACACACACAGAGAGACACACACGCACACACAGAGAGAGACACACACGCAGAGAGATACACACGCAGAGAGACACACACGCAGAGAGACACACACGCAGAGAGAGATACACACAGAGAGAGACAGACACAGAGAGAGACACACAAACGCAGAGAGAGACACACACACACAGAGAGAGACACTCACACACAGAGAGAGACACACACAGAGAGAGACACACACAGAGAGAGACACACACACGCAGAGAGAGACACACGCACAGAGAGACACACGCACAGAGAGACACACGCACAGAGACACACACACACGCAGAGAGACACACACACACGCAGAGAGACACACACACACGCAGAGAGACACACACACACGCAGAGAGAGACACACGCAGAGAGAGACACATGCAGAGAGAGACACACACACACACAGAGAGACACACACACACAGAGAGACACACACACACAGAGAGACACACACACACACAGAGAGACACACGCACGCAGAGAGAGACACACGCACGCAGAGAGAGACACACGCACGCAGAGTGAGACACACACACACAGAGAGAGACACACACACACAGAGAGACACACGCGCAGAGAGAGACACACACGCAGAGAGAGACACACACGCAGAGAGAGACACACACACACACAGAGAGACACACAACCAGAGAGAGACACACACACACACAGAGAGAGACACACACGCAGAGAGAGACACACACGCAGAGAGAGACACACACACACACAGAGAGACACACACACACACAGAGAGAGACACACACACGCAGAGAGTGTCACACACACAGAGAGAGACACACACGCAGAGAGAGACACACATATGCAGAGAGAGTCACACACACACAGATACACACACACACAGACACACACACGCAGAGACACACACACGCAGAGACACACACACGCAGAGACACACACACGCAGAGACACACGCAGAGAGACACACACACGCAGAGAGAGACACACAGACGCAGTGAGAGAGACACACGCAGAGAGAGACACACACGCAGAGAGACACACACGCAGAGAGAGACACACGCAGAGAGGGACACACGCAGAGAGGGACACACGCAGAGAGGGACACACGCAGAGAGAGAGAGAGAGACACACACACAGAGAGAGAGAGAGACACACACACGCAGAGAGAGAGAGACACACACACGCAGAGAGAGACACACACGCAGAGAGAGACACGCACGCAGAGGGAGACACGCACGCAGAGGGAGACACGCACGCAGAGGGAGACACGCACGCAGAGAGACACACGCACGCAGAGAGACACACGCAGAGAGACACACGCAGAGAGAGACACGCAGAGAGAGACATGCAGGCAAAGAGACACACGCAGGCAGAGAGAGACAAACACACACAGAGAGAGACACACACACGCAGAGAGAGACACACAAACACAGAGAGACACACACAAACACAGAGAGACACACACACACACAGACACGCACGCAGAGAGACACACGCAGAGAGACACACGCAGGCAGAGAGACACACGCAGGCAGAGAGAGACAAACACACGCAGAGAGAGACACACACACGCAGAGAGAGACACACACACAGAGAGACACACACACAGAGAGACACACACACAGAGAGACACACACACACACACAGAGACACACACACAGAGAGAGACACACACACAGAGAGAGACACACACACAGAGAGAGACACACACACACACAGAGAGACACACACACACACAGAGAGACACACACACACACACAGAGAGAGACACACACACAGAGAGAGAGACACACACACACACAGAGAGACACCCACGCAGAGAGAGACACGCAGGCAGAGAGAGACACACACACGCAGATAGAGACACACACATACAGAGAGAGACACACACACACACACGCAGAGAGACACACACGCAGAGAGAGTCACACACGCAGAGAGAAACACACACACAGAGAGACACACACACACAGAGAGACACACACACACAGAGAGACACACACACACACAGAGAGACACACACACACACAGAGAGAGACACACACACAGAGAGTGACACACACGCAGAGAGAGACACACACACGCAGAGAGAGACACACACACGCAGAGAGAGACACGCACACGCAGAGAGAGACACACACACACAGAGAGAGACACGCACACAGAGAGAGACACGCACACAGGGAGGGACACGCACACAGGGAGGGACACACACGCAGAGAGAGACACACACACGCAGAGAGACACACACACGCAGAGAGACACACACGCAGAGAGAGACACTCACGCAGAGAGAGACACTCACGCAGAGAGAGACACACACACACACACACACAGAGAGACACACACAGAGAGACACACACACAGAGAGACACACACACAGAGAGACACACACACAGAGAGACACACACACAGAGAGACACACACACACACAGAGACACACACACACACAGAGAGACACACGCAGGCAGAGAGAGACACACGCACGCAGAGAGAGACATACGCACGCAGAGAGAGACACACGCACGCAGAGAGAGACACACACACGCAGAGAGAGACACACACGCAGAGAGAGACACACACGCAGAGGGAGACACACAAACGCAGAGAGAGACACACACACACACACAGAGAGAGACACACACAGAGAGAGACACACACAGAGAGAGACACACACAGAGAGAGACACACACACCCAGAGAGAGACACACACACCCAGAGAGAGACACACACACGCACAGAGAGACACACGCACAGAGAGACACACGCACAGAGAGACACACGCACAGAGAGACACACACACGCAGAGAGACACACACACGCAGAGAGACACACACACGCAGAGAGACACACACACAGAGAGACACACACACAGAGAGACACACACACAGAGAGACACACACAGAGAGAGACAGACACACGCAGAGAGACACACACACGCAGAGAGACACACACGCAGAGAGACACACACGCAGAGAGACACACACACACGCAGAGAGAGACACACGCAGAGAGAGACACACGCAGAGACACACGCAGAGAGAGACACACACACACACAGAGAGACACACACACACAGAGAGACACACACACACAGAGAGACACACGCACGCAGAGAGAGACACACGCACGCAGAGAGAGACACACACACGCAGAGAGAGACACACACGCACAGAGAGACACACGCGCAGAGAGAGACACACACGCAGAGAGAGACACACACGCAGAGAGAGACACACACACAGAGAGAGACACACACACAGAGAGAGACACACACACACACAGAGAGACACACACACACACACAGAGAGACACACACACACACAGAGAGACACACACGCAGAGAGGGACACACACGCAGAGAGAGACACACACGCAGAGAGAGACACACACACACACACAGAGAGACACACACACACACAGAGAGAGACACACACACACACAGAGAGAGACACACACACGCAGAGAGTGTCACACACGCAGAGAGAGACACACACGCAGAGAGAGACACACACGCAGAGAGAGACACACATATGCAGAGAGAGTCACACACACACAGAGACACACACACGCAGAGACACACACACGCAGAGACACACACACGCAGAGACACACGCAGAGAGACACACACACGCAGAGAGAGACACACAGACGCAGTGAGAGAGACACACGCAGAGAGAGACACACACGCAGAGAGGGACACACGCAGAGAGAGACACACACGCAGAGAGGGACACACGCAGAGAGGGACACACGCAGAGAGGGACACACGCAGAGAGGGACACACACACAGAGAGAGAGAGAGACACACACACGCAGAGAGAGAGAGACACACACACGCAGAGAGAGAGAGACACACACACGCAGAGAGAGAGAGACACACACGCAGAGAGAGAGACACACACACGCAGAGAGAGAGAGACACACACACGCAGAGAGAGAGAGACACACACACGCAGAGAGAGACACGCACGCAGAGGGAGACACGCACGCAGAGGGAGACACGCACGCAGAGGGAGACACGCACGCAGAGGGAGACACGCACGCAGAGAGACACACGCAGAGAGACACACGCAGAGAGACACACGCAGAGAGAGACACGCAGGCAAAGAGACACACGCAGGCAGAGAGAGACAAACACACACAGAGAGAGACACACACACGCAGAGAGAGACACACACACGCAGAGAGAGACACACACACGCAGAGAGACACACACACACACAGAGAGACACACACACACACAGACACACACGCAGAGAGACACACGCAGAGAGACACACGCAGGCAGAGAGAGACAAACACACGCAGAGAGAGACAAACACACGCAGAGAGAGACACACACACGCAGAGAGAGACACACACACAGAGAGACACACACACAGAGAGACACACACACAGAGAGACACACACACACACAGAGAGACACACACACACACAGGGAGACACACACACACAGAGAGACACACACACAGAGAGAGACACACACACAGATAGAGACACACACACACACAGAGAGACACACACACACAGAGAGACACACACACACAGAGAGAGACACACACACGCAGAGAGACACCCACGCAGAGAGAGACACGCAGGCAGAGAGAGACACACACACGCAGAGAGAGACACACACACACACGCAGAGAGTCACACACGCAGAGAGAAACACACATGCAGAGAGAAACACACATGCAGAGAGAAACACACATGCAGAGAGAAACACACACACACAGAGAGAGACACACACACACAGAGAGACACACACACAGAGAGTGAAACACACACAGAGAGTGACACACACACAGAGAGTGACACACACACAGAGAGTGACACACACACGCAGAGAGAGACACACACACGCAGAGAGAGACACGCACACAGAGAGAGACACGCACACAGAGAGAGACACGCACACAGAGAGAGACACGCACACAGGGAGGGACACACACGCAGAGAGAGACACACACACGCAGAGAGACACACACACGCAGAGAGAGACACTCACGCAGAGAGAGACACACACACACACACACAGAGACACACACACAGAGAGACACACACAGAGAGACACACACAGAGAGACACACACACAGAGAGACACACACACAGAGAGACACACACACAGAGAGACACACACACACAGAGAGACACACACACACAGAGAGACACACACACACACAGAGACACACACGCAGAGAGAGACACACACGCAGAGGGAGACACACAAACGCAGAGAGAGACACACAAACGCAGAGAGAGACACACACGCAGAGAGACACACACACAGAGAGAGACACACACAGAGAGAGACACACACAGAGAGAGACACACACACCCAGAGAGAGACACACACACGCAGAGAGAGACACACACACAGAGAGACACACGCACAGAGAGACACACGCACAGAGAGACACACACACGCAGAGAGACACACACACGCAGAGAGACACACACACGCAGAGAGACACACACGCAGAGAGACACACACGCAGAGAGACACACACGCAGAGAGACACACACACGCAGAGAGACACACACACGCAGAGAGACACACACGCAGAGAGACACACACGCAGAGAGACACACACGCAGAGAGGGACACACGCACAGAGAGACACACACACGCAGAGAGACACACACGCAGAGAGACACACACGCAGAGAGACACACACACGCAGAGAGACACACACGCAGAGAGACACACACGCAGAGAGACACACACGCAGAGAGACACACACGCAGAGAGACACACACGCAGAGAGACACACACACACAGAGAGACACACGCAGGTAGAGAGAGACACACGCACGCAGAGAGAGACACACACACACACAGAGACACACACACAGAGACACACACACACACAGAGACACACACACACACACACACACACACACAGAGACACACACACACACACACACACACACACACACAGACACACACACACAGAGAGACACACGCGCAGAGAGGGAGACACACACGCAGAGAGAGAGACACACACGCAGAGAGAGAGACACACACGCAGAGAGAGACACACACGCAGAGAGAGACACACACGCAGAGAGAGAAACACACACGCAGAGAGACACACACGCAGAGAGAGACACACACGCAGAGAGAGACACACACGCAGAGAGAGAGACACACACGCAGAGAGAGACACACACAAACACAGAGAGACACACACACGCAGAGAGAGACACTCACACGCAGAGAGAGACACTCACACGCAGAGAGAGAGACACACACGCAGAGAGAGAGACACACGCGCAGAGAGAGAGACACACACGCAGAGAGAGAGACACACACGCAGAGAGAGACACACACAAACACAGAGAGACACACACACGCAGAGAGAGACACTCACACGCAGAGAGAGAGACACACATGCAGAGAGAGAGACACACGCGCAGAGAGAGAGACACACACGCAGAGAGAGAGACACACGCGCAGAGAGAGAGACACACACGCAGAGAGAGACACACACGCAGAGAGAGACACTCATACGCAGAGAGAGAGACACACACGCAGAGAGAGAGACACACGCGCAGAGAGAGAGACACACGCGCAGAGAGAGAGACACACGCGCAGAGAGAGAGACACACGCGCAGAGAGAGAGACACACACGCAGAGAGAGAGACACACGCGCAGAGAGAGAGACACACACGCAGAGAGAGACACACACAAACACAGAGAGACACACACACACAGAGAGACACACGCACGCAGAGAGAGACACACACACGCAGAGAGAGAGACACACGCAGGCAGGGAAGACACACGCAGGCAGGGAAGACACACGCAGGCCGAGAGTGACACACGCAGGCCGAGAGTGACACACGCAGGCCGAGAGTGACACACGCAGGCCGAGAGTGACACACGCAGGCCGAGAGTGACACACGCAGGCCGAGAGTGACACACGCAGGCAGAGAGAGACACACGCAGGCAGAGAGAGACACACGCAGGCCGAGAGTGACACACGCAGGCCGAGAGTGACACACGCAGGCCGAGAGTGACACACGCAGGCCGAGAGTGACACACGCAGGCCGAGAGTGACACACGCAGGCCGAGAGTGACACACACACGCAGAGAGAGACACACGCAGGCAGAGAGAGACACACGCAGGCAGAGAGAGACACACGCAGGCAGAGAGGGACACACGCAGGCAGAGAGGGACACACGCAGGCAGAGAGAGAGACACGCACGCAGAGAGAGAGACACGCACGCAGAGAGAGAGACACGCACGCAGAGAGAGAGACACGCACGCAGAGAGAGAGACACACGCAGGCCGAGAGTGACACACGCAGGCAGAGAGAGACACACACACACAGAGAGACACACGCACGCAGAGAGAGACACACACACGCAGAGAGAGAGACACACGCAGGCAGGGAAGACACACGCAGGCCGAGAGTGACACACGCAGGCCGAGAGTGACACACGCAGGCCGAGAGTGGCACACGCAGGCCGAGAGTGACACACGCAGGCCGAGAGTGACACACGCAGGCCGAGAGTGACACACGCAGGCCGAGAGTGACACACGCAGGCAGAGAGAGACACACACACGCAGAGAGAGACACACACACGCAGAGAGAGACACACACACACAGAGAGAGACACACGCAGGCAGAGAGGGACACACGCAGGCAGAGAGGGACACACGCAGGCAGAGAGGGACACACGCAGGCAGAGAGGGACACACGCAGGCAGAGAGAGAGACACGCACGCAGAGAGAGAGACACGCACGCAGAGAGAGAGACACGCACGCAGAGAGAGAGACACACGCAGGCCGAGAGTGACACACGCAGGCAGAGAGAGACACACACACACAGAGAGACACACGCACGCAGAGAGAGACACACACACGCAGAGAGAGAGACACACGCAGGCAGGGAAGACACACGCAGGCCGAGAGTGACACACGCAGGCCGAGAGTGACACACGCAGGCCGAGAGTGACACACGCAGGCCGAGAGAGACACACGCAGGCAGAGAGAGACACACGCAGGCAGAGAGGGACACACGCAGGCAGAGAGGGACACACGCAGGCAGAGAGGGACACACGCAGGCAGAGAGAGAGACACGCACGCAGAGAGAGAGACACGCACGCAGAGAGAGAGACACGCACGCAGAGAGAGAGACACACGCAGGCCGAGAGTGACACACGCAGGCAGAGAGAGACACACACACACAGAGAGACACACGCACGCAGAGAGAGACACACACACGCAGAGAGAGACACACACACAGAGAGAGACACACACGCACAGAGAGACACACACGCACAGAGAGACACACACAAGCACAAAGAGAGACACACACACGCACAGAGAGACACACACAGAGAGACACACACGCAGAGAGACACACACGCACAGAGAGACACACACGCACAGAGAGACACACACGCACAGAGAGACACACACGCATAGAGAGAGACACACACACAGAGAGACACACACGCACAAAGAGAGACACACACACACAGAGACACACACACACAGAGACACACACACACAGAGACACACACACACACACACACACACAGAGACACACACACACACACACAGAGACACAGGCACAGAGACACACAGACACAGACAGGGGAAAAATCCTCAAGAGAATGCATCTTTACCCTAACCGAATGGGCTGGCTGCTGAGATAGATCAGTCACATAC